>NW_010225097.1:4127-18582 GCF_000690775.1 Eurypyga helias
CCTGCAGAGGTCAAACTTTAAATGTGTTGATTCTGGTTCTAAGATTTGAAAGCACTCATAAGTTCAACCTTAACAAGGCTGTTATTTATTTATTTAGTAAAGGGGAAAACCTGTAGATTCAGGATTGCTATCATTCCTTTCCACAGTTCTGAGAAATTTCAGAAACAGAAATTACAGAAAGTATATATTGGAGAATATTGGTGAAGAACATCATTGTCATTGTTTTCTTACTAGAGATTAATTCCAGACAGACTGACTAAAACTCTTCTTAAGGGCTTGGGAATAACCCTTGTACTCCCACATTACAGTACGTACATGACTCTTTCCAGAATGAGTTACTAAGACAATTAAAAAAAACCCAAATAAACAAGAAAGCTGGAGAGGGACTTTTTACAAGGGCCTGTAGTGACAGGACAAGGGTTAATGGGTTTAAATTGAAAGTGGGGAGATTTAGATTAGATATCAGGGAAAAATTCTCCGTGGGGAGGGTGATGAGGCACTGGAACAGCTTGCCCAGAGAAGCTGTGGATGCCCTATCCCTGGAAGTGTTCAAGGCCAGGCTGGATGGGGCTTTGAGCAACCTGGTCTAGTGGAAGGTGTCCCTGCCCATGGCAGGGGGGTTGGAACTAGATGGTCTTTAAGGTCCCTTCCAACCCAAACCATTCTGTGATTCTATGATAAATACAGTATGTACTAACCACAAGGTTATAATTTCTCCAACAATATCCCTTTATTTTTATAATGTTAGCTAGTAATTGAGCAATAGATAATTTTTTCCTTCTGTGGTATTAGAAAGATTTGAATTCATGGAAGAAGATTGTTTTCCCAGAAAATCCCATCAGATTTCTAGCTGGTTTTTTGCATGTAACATTTGTCTTGTATCCAAAACTAGTATTACCCATGGCTTTGCAGGTAGGACAATCTGGTTTTTTATACGTTACAACAATTATTATCATAGGAAATCATCACGAGACAGAGAACCCGAAAAATTCATCAAAACACCAGCTGATTAACTGACAAATACCTTCCATTGCAAACCTCTTTCCAAAAAAATCTAACCTTGAGGGAAGTATGTGAAAAGTGCAATTATTGCATTCTACTGTCTCACACATGCTCATAATAAACCAAGATTAATCGGTGTTTTACCTTTAACTATAGAGGAGTGAGTTGAAACCCTTTGGTAGCTAAAATTAACAGCACTATTTTTTGCTCTAATGAGCATGCATACCAAGATACACAAATTATGACCTTAGCTTTTACCTTTCTCTTCCAAAATCTGCATTTAAAAAAATCTTATTAATTTTTTTAACTTTATCACTTAATATTATACTAGATAGTAAGTAGATTTTATGTTTAGTGATACAGTGAATAATTTTTCAGTATAAGAATTTTTTCTTAAGCTTATTTCTGTAAAGAGATAGTTAAATGTATTCTGGTTTTAGACATGGACACGAAGGAGTTTTTTGAAAATTTTAGTTAAAAAAACCCAACCAACCCAAATAAATAAAAATAAGGTAATATTTATATTTTTATAAGCATTGTTTTCCTTAGCTGTAAGATTTTGTTATTTAAGTGGTTAAATCTGGTTATAATAATTCCAAGTTTAGAAACAGATCACATTATTATTTAACTGTATGAAATCTCATTTATGTTAATTGTATTGTTACTTGTTTCTATACTGAGGTTTTACAATGTGCCTAGATTTACAAGGTTTTAGAATAATCATTTTATTTCATTTTTTTACAATCCAAACACACATCATGGTTTTCTGTTATTTTTCTGTGGTTTTAGGTATTGTCTTTATTAACAATTCTTAAAACAGTGTAGATACACCAATGTCTTGAAAGTGTTACAAATTAATACAACTCAACTGAGTCATCTTCACTTTCATTTTCACCTGTTTACTGTGGCTCAACCTACGATTAATCAACTCAAACCTTGCCTGAAGCCTCAAAGCTACTCTTTATTAATTTCCCCTTTCATGCCATGCACTGAAGAACATCACATAGCCTGGAGTACACTCCTCCTCTTCTCTTTAGCTTACCCAGAAAGTTCAATTTAAAAAATACCTATAAAAGAAACTAGGAGAATGATAGAAAATACTATCTGTGGAAAGTAAAGAAATCACAATGTGTGAAATGAAAGATGTGATAAGGGTAACAAGAAAAGAACAATCTTCTTCCTGAATGAAAAGTTTAGTATTTACCCATGGCAGGAGTTGCCACCCTAAGAGTCCTGTCACATAACTTTGCTTCATCAACATCTCATGTAAGATGCAAATAGTATGTTTAAGTTAGGAATACAGAGAACCTCTTAAACCAGCTAGTTAAGAAGATTTAGTGCCTACATACAGCTCCCAGCTGTAAGTGTGCTAATGAAAGGACATGAGAAGAAAACAATCGCTCTTGTCAGGTGACCTGAGCAGGGCGCAAGGCTGTGCCATCCCACATGCAGAACAAATCCCACCAGCTCTTCATGCCCAGGGAGCCTGCCAGCAGCTCCCGCTTGGCACCAGCAATTACACCACCAGCGTGCACTTATCTTGATGAGAAGCAGCATGTTCCCACGTGAACATTTGCTTGGCAGTAGAAATGGTGCCTAGAACTGCTCCTTACTAGAAAAATCCTATACAAGGGCTAAAGGCGGGATCTGTGCAGTGCGTTTTGCCCCTTGGTCCATCTGAAGGGTTGTAAGTATGCCTACACCACGCTCTTTTCCCTCATAGCGGTAGTGTCAATAAACGGTATTTTTGTTCAATACCTCATGGAGCCTGAGTGCCTTCTGTACTGAAATCTGTAACATGCACGAGCCCCGGTGCATTACACCAGGCCAGCATTCCAGTCACTGAGCTAATGTTTTGAAAAAGAGAATGAAGAGAATAAAACAAGGCAAAAAAAACCAAATTAAAAGAACAACAGAAAACTTTAAAATTGCATGGTGAATTCCTGACTTTTGGACACACCTTACATTGCTCATACAGAAATCAGCGTCTCGGCTCGCTGAAAGCACAAATTAATCTAGACTGAAAAAAAATGGAATATCAATTCAAAAGAGTCATATCTGAAAACTTTGGTTGGTTTTTTTTTAACTTATTTCCATTTTCTTCTTAATATCTGCAATGACAGTGCCTTTGGCTATCTCCTCCATATAATTGTTTTTCTGGACCTGTCATTTATAAATAGGAGGAATCTTTCAATTGATTTCTGTCAGGCCTCTATTAAAATCATGTTCTTCACATTACTGACATTGTTTTCCTTCATTAGGGTACACAACTAAGGTCAAAGCTGAAACTCAAAATAGATCATTAGCTTTCCCAACACTGTATTTGGGAGTTTACAGTTCTTTGGCTGACTTTTTGTGGCGTAGATGCAAGGCAGAGATAGAAACTGAGCTTGTGTGTTACTTATAACTGTAGTTTAAATGAAATAAATATGTTTTTCCACAGTGTGGCAGCAAAGCCTTTCAAGAGGAAGAACTGACGTGTCTCAAGAACTTTTTGCAAAGTCAGCTGAAAATTATGAACAGCTAAAGTCAGAGTCCATAGACTTCTCGTCCCCAGTGAACTGTATTCTGTTTGGAAAACTAATTCTCTGCTCTAGAATTCCAAATCACTGCAGCATCTTTCTTCTTATTTTACCACAGGTTGACTGGTCTGTTGGTTTTGGGGTTTTTTTTCTCCCATAATAAAGGTCTTGAAATACAAACAGTTCACAAAAAATTTTGAATAATGTTTTGCTGTGTTATACAACCATGCTGCAGACCCATAGGCAAAAATGTGAAAGAAACCTTCTTCTGTCACGCCTGACAGGAACAAGTTAGGAACACATGGGCAGGCTCTAAGTGCCCTGCAGTTCAGCAGATGAATCAGATACAGAAATGGCACAGAACATTCAAAGGTAAATTATGTTGGTATTTTACTACCCAGTGACGTGTGGGTGTCTGCACGTGTGCAAATAAACAAAAGAGAAAGGTAAATGTAATAAAATCTAATTCCTGGAGAATTATATGAGACAAAAACCATTTACAGCCCCACACTGTAATCATCCAGATTCAGAATCACTACTTTAAAAAAGCAAAAGTCATGACCACATTTCTGTGATCTCTGGCTAAATCCCTCCTGACTGCAGCAATGTTCCAGCAGAGTTTTCCATTTTATTTGAAACAAATGAAGAAACGGAGAACTTCTTAGTCCTTCCACCCTCCACGCCTACTAAGTACTACTTTTCTTCTAATCAGGTTAAGACTGTCTAATTTTGAATACCACATGTCTATTTGGATCATCATTTGACTTTCTACATTCTCACAACAGTATTTATTCTCTCACACTTGAAGTCAAAAGGTGAAATTCTTTCTTAGACATAATGATCTCAGTTTCTTAAAAACTTAAGAGAAAGCTGTTGCTCTTTTGGAAAATGTAGAAATTATTTTTTTCCAGAAAGATTAGTTATTCATTTCAGCATGTTTCAAAGCAATCCATCAAGGAAAATAATTTGTAGAGTCATGAAAATAATCTAAGATTTAATTATGGCTATAACAACTAAGCAAAGCTAAGCAATATGGTTGATTTATTTTCTGCAACAGACAACAGAAAAATAATTACATTTTAGGAAATAATCTCTAATGTGAAAATTACTTTAAAAATAGTAGTGTCTGAATTATAATCAGTTACTAAAAATTACTATTTTAGATGTAGATTATCCTATGTTACATGTAGGGTACAGACTATTCAGGCATCTGGCTAAACCTATGTCTACAGTGTAACTGAATAATGAAATTATTGGAGGATTTCTCTTCGACTGTGTTTGCTCCATATGAACTCACATGTATGTACTTTCATCTGCATCAGTTGGTCTTTCTCAGTATGAATCTAAATTTTATGCTAAATTAGTCTTTATAGAAATTCAGAAAGCAAATATGACAGTAGACTGGTTCATTTCTCATCTGGGACTTGCTGACTCATGATTTAAATATACAGTGATAAACTACTGGGAGAGTCTAATGGTGTGTATCAAACAGAAGAAGCTATTAAATTCTAATATTTAAATCTGTGGGAAGAAAAAAATATTTGGCTACACTCAAAGTCTTGCAAAAAGGGGGAAGATTATTTTTTAATTAATAAAACAGCAATTTCCTTCGATTTTTAATATCAGCAATGTATGTAAATAGTGAATGACCCAAAACATAAAACTTTTAGACATCATTCTATTGTTATTGTCATATTCTGGTATATCAAAACTGACTTCCTGTCTTGTCACCCTCCTTTATCTTTGATAATGGAACAAGGCTGTTTTATCAGTATAAATCAGATTTATCCATGCTTTGTTATGGATGACTTTAAGTACATTTCCTACAAAACTACTGCTACAAGGTCATCCATAATCAGGTCTTAACTTCAATATATTATAAAACATTTCAAATTAATTTTAGAAATATTTAATGAAAGCAGTTAAAGGAACAGAGCATGGTAGCTGCCTGTGCACTGCCTGCAGCTATGACATGACCTACTGTTAGAGCACGGTATTACCTATGTTCAAAGGCTCGTTATTAAATGTCAGAAGTTCATAGTCTTTTGGCATAATATGAAGTAGACATTTTTAGCTAACACTTTTTCGGTTTAGTGTAGGTTAAATGCTCTATTAAACTTCTGAATTTAACAGGAATGAAGAATAGGTATAGCCAATATTTTGCAAGGATACCACTGATAGCTCCTACTGCTTACTGAAGAGAGTTGTAATGGTACATACAAACACACAAATACACCTTCTAGATAGTTACACATATTTTACAAACAGAATCTGGATTGTTTGGTTATTTCCTGGGTCTACTAAATACTACTTCATTTTGCTGAATTAAAGGAGACTATAATCTTTTATGAACTCCTGGATGTACCAGGAGAGTGCAAAAAGAAATTTATAAGACAAGATTTATTATCACGATGCCAAAGTTCTCTATGCAGGAGTCTATTCCACTTAATTAAAAAAAAAAAAAAAAATCCACACAGGAGGTAAAAAAAAAAAAAGAAATCACTGCTTGGATAGGATTAAGTAGTTTGCTCACTGGGCTGATTATCAAGTAGTCACCATGCATGGCCACTGAAATGGAAACTGCTTAAACTTAATGAGAAGTCGGAATAGGCTGGAGTAAAAATTGGACTTCTGTTTGGCTGAAAACCACATAACAGAACCTCTTCTCGCTACTGCTTTTCAGTATCCACCCTCCAGCAAGGCAGACTGAAGCTAGCATTCAAATAAACCAAGGCAGGTACCCACAGCAATGCAAGTGCATCAGAATGGTGTGCTGATTCATGTCATGGACCTCCATTGCTGTGATTGGTTAGTTTCAGGTTTAGTCAGCTATTTTTACACTTATAATTTACCTTTATAATTTGCTTTTATAAAATAAACTTACATTTATAATGCATTCATCAGGATAAACATTCATATTACTTCATTGTCTTTAACCAAGTTGTCCCTATTTTGCTTCAGATGACTGTCCATCACAACCAACCACACACTCTGGTAAGTCCTCCCATGCCACACTGGGAGGCATCACCACAACATTCCCTTAGTAGATTATCTTCAAAATCATTAACAATCAATTTAAAAATACACACACAAATATAAGAATCATGTTTGGGGTTTAGGGGAGGACTAAATTTCTACTTTTCTTCCCCTCCTCTCAAAGTTTGATGATTATTTAGTTTCAGGTTCGGGAAGGTCACTGAAAAATAAAAATATTATTTCTGTTTGAAAATTATAAATTAAGGTCACTTCATGAAAAATGGGTTTAGTTTGCATAAGAAAGAATTAAAGTTTACTTCAGAGAAAAACAATTAACAGAATTCCAGAACCTTGGGAAAGACTATTCCTCTAGAGAGGAACAAACGTTCCACAAAGGGAACATGATGGCTTAATGAAGTGAGAAATTCTATTTGATATATGTGCATATATATAACTCGTGTGTGCATTTGAACACATTGAACACAGAACACAGTTCTGTTTCATTGGCTGAATCTGCCTCCACAAACAAGTATTCAATAAAACTACACGTCTATGGTTTATAGAGTTGCTAGTTGTCTAACAAGTTTCACAACATGCAAAATGTTGTGAAAGGAATGTTGTCTCAAGGAATGGCATAGAGATAAAAAATAAGACAAAGCATTTTGAGAGAGCATTAAAGACATTTTTAAACACAAAGCTAGAGTTCATGAAGTCATATTGCCCTGCTAGTCTATGAATCTACACTATTATACATACCTATATGTATTCCATATAGTTTAACATTGCAATAATATTTTTATCTTACATGGGTTTAGAAGATCCTGCGAAGCCATCATTTGGTCTCACAGGCAGCGTCTCTACTTATTTGTCTCTAAGTGCATAGTTAGACAACCTTCACAAAAGGAATGAGGCTGTGTTATTTTAACCATATTTAGTTGTCACTGACTTATTGTCTGTATACCCTCAAAATATTCAATGGATCTAAAACCATATTCCATATGGAATATCGTTATCACTATCACATTTAAGTGTTTCACGGACACTGCTGAAAATGCCTTCATACATTTAGCTCATGAAGGACACGGGAACTTGCCTTGTCAATAGAATGTATCAAGGTTAAAAAAAAAAAATATGCATCAGGATCTCCAAGTTATAATAAGACTAAGTGTGCATGAGTCAAACATTTTGCTGTACTTAACCACAACTGAGAAAGCAGTAAGTAATAAAACTTTTATAAAAGGTAAAATGACTTTTTTCTATTTGTCCATAACTGAAGTAAGGGGAGGGTACTTCACTAGATTTTGCAACATATTACTTGGATCTCTTCAATTTGCTTCTTAAGTTGTCCTCTATAATTAATCCCAGTTTAGCATATTTTATATTTACTTACTTCAAATAGACTGCAGCAAAAATACAAAAACCAATCAGCATCTGAACAGACGTGCAGAAATAAAGATACTTCTGGAGCCTAACCTTGCCCTTTCCCAGCCATAGTCACAGTAAGGCACTGGTTCTGACGAAGCAATTTTTTTCAGTTTAAAAGAAATACAAGATCCTGAAGAAAATAAAGGTAAGAAGTTGAGACTGGCAGAAGCATTTCTAAGATTCAATGTTCTACCTCCAGCTCCCTGATCCAGGTGCTTCTGCTACCTGTCACTTCAGAAAAACAGGACTGACAAGCCTGAGCATAACCTGACAACAAAATAGACTACTTTTATGTATGCCTATCACATTGTATTTACTGCAAAGTTAAAAAGTGATGTCTAAGTAGTTATCCAGAAAGAAGTCATTCAAAATTAGGATGTGTTTTTAGAAATTTAGTGCCAAAAATGTACTTAGACTTAACCAGCAAAATTGATGCCATCACTCCTGAATAACAAAATACTGATGTACATCTGTAGTTGCAGAGGTGCTGCTGTGTAGAAAACTAGAACATGACCTTCAAATGCATCAGGTTATTCACGGCAGCATCTTCCTCCTAAGTGGTTAAAAATTTTCCACTTTCTTCTGGAGTTTTAAACTATTTCCCATTTATCAAGGGGATAAGAGCACACATATGGGAAATTGCTATGTTTACTACTCTTATGGTATCTCACCTCTTAGTAAAATCTAATGAGCCCTGTCTTTGTTTCTGTAACAACAAAGGAACAGCACACGCTCCAAAAAATAAAGGCATATGCTCATCTTTAATAGAACAATTAATTTCATGGAATCCAGGAATATGCATGTGTTTTGTGAATTTTGAGGGAAAAATGTACTACTAGTGCACTGAAAAAAAAGATTGAGTATGCCAAGTTTTAGTACCTACACGCTCAAAGAGGAAATACAGTACACTAGAAGTTGAGTGCTACAGCTGTGCCAAGGCTTTTGAAGGATTCACAGTACCTCTGATGTTGGGAAAAACATCCAGTTTTGGCAGAAGACAATCTGGGGCTACAATGTGACCTCCAGCTGAGGTAAAGTGATGTTTTTCCCTTGGCAGGGAAGCGCCATGTTGCCAGGATGAAACACAAAGGGCAGATACTACAGTTTCTCCATGTCATGGTACGGGACAGTCACAGACTTCCAGGGGTTTATTACAAAACAGGTATCCACCTCAACATGGGCTGTGACATACAAACACCCACCGGCACACCTCTGCCTTCATGACAGACGCATCTGAGTTTTGATCCCATGGCAGATGTCCTTGACACGTGAAGAAAGGCCCCTGTAGGAAAAAGGGCAGCTAGAAGGGATCTGCAGGTCCTTGGAGTGACTCAACCAGCCCTGTTTCTTGCCACTGTCTTCTCCAGTGCTGAGCAAAGCTGTCATGGATAACCCATCTGTCACCTGTCATAACCCACATTCTTCCGACACTCAGAGCAGACCATCTAACACAGGCTCCTGAAAGTGCAGACCCAGTCACGCTGCCTTCGTTTGAGACACTGAGCACTCCATCGCTTCACAGTGTTGTTGTTGTTGTTGTCTAGTGCTGATCACAGTGCCATCAAAAAAGTGCTTTATTTATAGCAGGCTGCTGAGTCTGTCTGAAATTATCCGTATCTCACAAATTCTGCTTCATGACTGGCTTTGTAATGGGAAAACACGTCTGCATAATTGATAGCAGAATACAGGTAGGTGCTAACAACTATCGATTTCTGTTGTCAAAAAGCAGCTGAGGCAGAAATATGCTGCTTAATGTACTGGCAAGATTATTTGATACATATATAAAATTGTCTAAAATCCTATCATTTGGAACCAATTTTATATATTTTTTTTTAAATATGGAATAACTAACAATCTATGATACATGCTGGACTTCACACCAAATTTTCAGAATTTGATTTTAGTTCTCTGTGTATTAAGAGAGAAGATACAAGACTTTTCAAATTTAAAATATTTATCAAATAAAGGCTATAATTAGAAATTCCATATTACAGGTGGTAGAAGTAGTTAAAATAAAACTATTCATTGCTTTGTTGCAGTGAATGTTCAAATATGGGATATTTCGAATTCGGTCTTTCACATACTGAATACTTCTTTAATAGGGACTACCCAGTCACTTGATCTTTTGCTGCAAAGATACAGGAAACTTGCTTTTTGAATTATTAAATACTTTCTGAATGCAGCTAGAGTTCACAAACCTGACAGTCCAATGAATCTCATGACTATGTTGCGTTACCAGAACACTAAAGATCCTTGGCAGCCTGATTAAAAATGAATTGTTCCCTCTACCAAGAAGGAGGATAAAATCTGGCAAAAAAATAGATAAATGAGAATTTGTTAATGTTCCCATTTTTTCACATGGATTTTTAATATTCTGAACAATTAGCAGCATCTAAAATCTAAGCTAAACCTGGCTTTCTCTGTGGTTTATGAATTTAAAAACCAGTTTGCATTAATGACTGTGAGTTGTCTCTAAACTCATATAACAGAAAAGCATATGACAAAAAAGCCCTAATTTCATAATTCCAACGATTTAAAAAAATCTTTTGAAAGTTAATACAAGAGAGGAATTTCCTGAAAATGTTTAGTGAGAGAATTACTGTTGTTCCCAAAATAACAATAATTTATATCAGTGGAAGTATTGTAAATGTACTTTCTAAACTGCAGACAGACTTGTCAGTGTGGCTACATAGTGCTCAAAACACTGACATGGATTTTGGAATTGTACTTAAATGCATGCTTTCTCTGTTTTTAAATAAAATTCTGTTTAATGGGCTTAAACTTCTGTGATATGTGTGTCTGACTCAAACTGCATGTAGGTCCTTCTGTGATTTTGTTGCATTATCCAATCCCCACTCACTATTTAATCTTGCCATCTACAGTCAGAGTGGTTCTCTGGCAGAGGGCATTGTCCTGATTTCTCCAGTATCTTCAGGGTTTGTTTTATGCTATGGATAGAGAAGAGTTTTTGAGTCATCTGGCCCCACATGCAGAGTTGCATCTCCTCCTTTGCACTCAATTTAGTTTTTTATTTACCCAGAATGTTCTTTCTTTGTTCATTTAGCTAATCCTGACAGAGATAAAAGTCTTATTTATCAAAACTAGGGGTGCTTCAAGGGGCAAAGACAATGTTACAGTGGATGATGAGTGGATCAGCAGCCCATTCATATGGACACTTGCCAATTTTAAAATGGATGTGAGGACACAAGTCAGTAGCAGAAGTCAATGACACCGTTTTTATTAAAAATAAAGAAAAGTAAGAAAAGAAGGTAAAATTAAATAAATAAAATCATGATAACAAACTGTTTAAAACAGAGTTTACTGTCCAGGTTTTATTTTCATTGAGTTTTGGACACATTTTTATCAATATGTGATAGAAGTTCATGGTATTAGTGTCATGCTCTTACTCAAAGCACGCACTCATTAGAAAAAGACAAGACAGCTAAATAAGCATTTGTAGATGTCTTATAACTTTGGAAGGTGTCTATAAATACTGTACAGAGCTGAGTGTTAGGCACCCAACCACTTCATAGTTGACACTCCTAAGAAACATTGCTGTCACCTTAAGAGAATACTGAAATAACTCTGAGAAGGAGGGGTCTTAACGCTTGCAAGGCACAGAAGAGAAAATGATGAAAGGAAAAAAAAGAAAAAAAGAACAAACCAACCAACCAACTGACCATTTGGCCATTTAGAGACCCAAAAGATTTAAACAGATAAAACCTGAAATATTCTTTTCCTCTACAAGGGGAAACCTTGTTGGGAGGACAGATGAAGAACTGTGATGCATAAAGAGTTCTGGCAGCTTCCTTTAGAAGAATAACATGTTTGTGTATGATTGATGTTCCCTTTGGGAGAGTGCTTCTTCAGATTAGGTTCTGCTCAGTTTTCAGACTTTAAAAATTTGAAACTACAATTTTTTGATGGATGAAAAGGTACAAAGACCTACAAAAATGACTTTTTGATCAGGAGATGAATTTTGAAAGGCACGACCAGAGGCTGTGATCAGGAGAAGACCAGAGCTCCTGGGCTACAACTAAATGCACACAAATATTAGTGTTCAAATAATAAAGCTACTTTGCAAGAAGTTAAGATCACATAGCAAGGTCAAGTAACATCTAAGCTAACACTGTCACCAGCAAGAATAGCAGAACAAAGATCCCAATTTAGCTGCTTTAGGTGCCCACATCTGTTACCTTGTAGTAATACAGGGATGTCATAAAGGCTGCAAAGGTTATTAAGGACTAAATACTAAAGAAATTATTTAATTGAAAAGGAGAGAAAAAAATGGAGGGAAAGGTTAAACTTAATTATCCAATACCTCCTTCACTCCAGTCTTCACAAAATGGTAAATCTTGATGAGACATTCAAGACCACAAAGAAAAAAAAATGGATTGCAAGCCAAAGTATGCAAAGAATACATTAATGAATATTTAGATAAGATAAATGCGTTCAAATTGGCTGGGCCTTATTAAATTCACCTTAGAGACACCAGACAGTGACTTCTGAATCATTAACAATTATCTTTATGAGCTTCTGGAGGACAAGAGGTCCCCAGGGACTGGAGAAGGGCAAATATAGCATTTATCTCTTGAGGAGAAAAGGAAGGACCGATGGAAGACAGACCAATCAGCCTAATATTGATTCCTGGAAAGATCCTACAATAAACTACCAGACAAGTCTTTTGCCAGTGTCTACATAATTTTCAGAATAGACCCCTGTAATTGCAAACTGTAATCCTAAAAAGAAAAATCAACACAAACCAATAGTGCTTGCTTGAACACGTTTGTTTGTCAAACCAGTACAAAAAATTTGGTTTTGAATAAGGTAGCTGGTCTGGCAGAGTACAGAAGGTATGACAGTTCACAAAACACACAAGCCAAACATGCATTTCTGGCATTAATGTGCCAAAAGAGATAAAGAGTCAATATTCTTCAACTGAGAGCATAACTACAAGCATATGGTAAGAATTTATGGGAAGCCACTTTTAAAACTGACTCAGGAGAATTACTGTAATTTCCAAGGAGAGGCAGAATTTACAGGATAATGGGGTTTGCCAATCTCCCTCTTGTACTGAAAACCCCAAACTGGGCACAGTCATCTGCAGCGCTTGTCATCCACCTGCACAGAGAGGAGGGGAAAAAGCTCTGCTACAGGACAAAGAGCCTGAAAACCAGAAAAAGCTAAGTCCTTCTCCCTTCTTATTAAATCTGGCTGCAAGTGCTCCACAGATGAACTAGTTTCCTACCCCATATTCACTGATAAGTTACAAGGTAGGAAATCACTCCCAGTCCTACTGTAAGTACCCCCAGGGGTAATTAAAGTGAAAGGATCAACATTGCAAATGTTTATCAATTCAATAGATGTATTTTTAACTGGTGAGGGAAATCAATAGGAGTTTTAATCACCTTATTGTCCCATATGTTTGTCTAGACTAGTACAGGAGAAGCCATCTCAGGTAAACTGCAGATTCTATTTTTTTTCCTCTTTCTCATGTTCAGAAAAATAAAAATAACACAAAATAAAAATAACCTCTCTCCTGTACTGCCTCAAACAACCCTCAGACAAAACAGTGCAGAAAACATCCAGCAAATTCCCAGGTCAGTGTGAAGAAGTCAAGCAGACAAGTTCCACTTGCGAAGTTTCTCCCACAGCAGGTCTGTTGAGAGCCTTCACTTGCCAAAGGACTGAATTCACAGTAACCTTTACACATATACGGTTGAAGTAGTAAAGCTCACAGTGCATGACTAAAAGAAAACTAACTAGTCCTTATTTTTAGACTCTGTCTCAGAGGTTCTGTTTATATTCTTCCATCTACATTTTAAACACTTTTGGCTCTAAAATGAATAGATTTTGGCAGAGAAGCAAGCTAAGGTGAAAATATTCCTGAACGTTAGCCAATCATGCATCTTCATAAGTCATGAACCAAATAAGCACTCTTATTAGTGCACAAACTGTGGACACAAGCTATTTGTAGTCCCTTTGTAAAATCCAAGAAAAAAAAAAAATCTAGAAAATCCGTAAGGTTTTGGAACCTGCATGATCTGCAAAACCCACAATCAAAGACACGACCAGTGGAAGCAGTCAGATCTGCCTGTTCTCTAAAAGAGTTTCAAGCTAGAGCATTCAGCACAGTGGTATTTTATAGCAGAAGAGAAAATTAAATTCTTTCTGTTCACTTCCTAACACAGACTGAAGGAGTTGTATTTGGGTGTATGTCCAAAGTTTCTAAGGAGGGTATTCCTCCTCCACTCACGTGACTTCAGACATGCCCCTTCATGTCACTCGCTTTTATAGCCTCCTATCTCACCACCACCTTCTCCCTCACTAGTAATTTTTGTCAAGGCTGAAGAGCCCTGATCTACTTAGACATGTCTTGTACTAAACTCCTTCCATAGCTTTGATCATCCATGCTGCCTTCCTCTGTACCCTTTCTAGCTTTGTTTTGTCCTTTTTGAGACACGAGAACAGCATACAGGATTCAAGATAAAGGCAATAGATTCATACAGTGATATAATGATATTTCCTTT
>NW_010225097.1:18613-68752 GCF_000690775.1 Eurypyga helias
TATATTTGCTTTTTTGATAGCTATTCAGCACTGAGGTGACATTTTCAGAGCACTCCCTATTATAATTCACAGATCTCATCCTTGAGCAGTAAAAGCAAGAACACAGCACACCACTGCAGATGTAATGGAAGGACTGTTTTTAAAATGTACATTACTTTCCATTTATAAGTAGTGACATTTTATCATCCATTCATTCAACATTCTTTGGCAATTCTTTAGTTTTTGACCTTTTGCCCGTCCCTAAGAGGAACTTCTCCCTCCCCTGCTGTCCTGTTTTGCTGGGATTTTGATAGCAGCATGACGTTGATATTTAGATTTAAGGAGATCAAAACACCCAGTGGTTTTATTCCTTACTTATAAAGCTGGGAAGCTACTTTAGATTTTCTGGTAATATGAGCTATTTCTCACCATTTGCAATTATGAATCAAAGGGTTAAAAACCTGCATTTTTTTATTAAAAGCAAAAAGAAATCTCTTTTCAGAGAGGGTAACAGAGACATCCTTAAGTATAACTACAGCTATAGTATTTCAAAGGCTTTTCCTTTGGAGACTCAGTTCTATGTGAACTATTTTCTACTCTTATGGAATACTTTAATCGATGTTTAAGTCATACAGGGTAGCAAAGCACTTTAAAGATCATTTGATCCATTAGTTTAACTTTGTAGGATATAGTCCCCTCTGCCTGCCACTTCTGTTAGCCCTACCTTGCACCTCTCCCTCCTCTAACAATTTCTCCTGCTAGTCATGCTTCGAGCTGTGATTTACTTTAATAATCTCTTCCATTTAATTTATTCCAGCACCTTTGCCAAGTGTTGCCATTTCGGTCCTTTGAATATTGTGTAATGTAAAGAATCAAACAGTTTCTCATTTCACAAGAGGCATTAAGGTGGTTTTACTGTTCCTCTGGAGAAGACTACCCTGCAGGTCTTCTTTTCAGCCTTTGCACTACCATGATAGATGATATTGCCTAGCTTTACGGAGACCTAAAATGCACTGATATATTTTTTTGTATCCTATTTTAAGTACAAAATTTCCTGATGATATAACTTCATTAAAAAACAAACAAACAAATCCCAACAAAACCTTTCCCACCCAACCCCCCCCCCCAAAAAAAAAAAATCAAAACCAACTCTCATTGTTGAGGCTACATACACAATACAAAAGTGTTTCAGTCCTGTCATTAATAATCTCCATTTATGTTCTTTTTTACTTCAGAAAAATCAAATAATTTGAAGCATTATTTCCCCCTAGAAAAGCTCTGTAAACTCCGCTTAGCCATATACCTACACACCAAACTGACTATGCACTTTCACAATATTACGTTTCATATGATTGGTGTGCTCTTCTCTGTAATTTGAAACATACTTTCTAACATACAGCCTGCCGTAAGAGTGCTCTTGTATGGGGAGATACCCTAAGCCCGCCCTTTGTGCTCCACACGAATGTGGAAACATGGATTCATTTAGTCTTTCCACTTACATGAGTAGTCTGCTTATTGGTCCTGTAGATTCTCTGTAAGGTTTTCCATTGTTTATACATGGTGAACAATCTTTTTGATGGATTTTTATGCCTTTAGCAAGTTACTTTTCAAGATTTTATTTGAACGTTGTAATATTTTTATAGTTCAGCATAGTGTGTAGATTTTTCTAGTTTCCTTTCTTAGATCTTCTGATTATTTATTGCCTAGTTAGTAATTCCTTTGACCCTTCTATATGATGTCACCTTTTATTTCCTCACTAAAATCTGTTTTGATATGGTAGTGTGGATTTTTACTGAGCCTCTAATTTGACATTTTAAGATTAAAATTATCCCCATTACATCTGAATGTACTTTAACCTTGTGAATAGTCATTTCAATTTCTTTTCATTGAACTCCGCAATTTAACATAGAACTTCTTAAGTTAGACAGTAATATAATGAATTCTGCTGTTCTTGTCAGAATATTGTATCTAATTACATTATTGTGACCTAAGGAGTTGGAGAGTAGCTCTTTGACAGTAACATTGTGAACTGGGTCCTGCATACTCTTTCAGATTGGCTCAAAAATTTCTTCTTTTCTTGTGGTTTCCTTAGTAGCTGCTACACAGGACAATGTGCTGGTTTTAGTCAGGACAAAGCTAATTTTCTTCGCAGTACCTGGTATGAGGCTGTGTTTTGGATTTGCCCTGAGTACTGAGAACACTGGTGTTTTTTAGTTGGTGCTAACGAAGGTTTGCACCAATTGAAGGATTTTTCAGCTTCTGATACTGCACCTGTGTTCCCAACTTTCTCACTACAAGCAATGGCAGGGTGGGGGACACAGTTCACACAGCTAACCCAAACTGACCAAAGGGGTATTTCATTCCATTGAACATCATGCTGAGTATATAAGCTCAGGGTAGGGTGGGCTGGGGGCCATAGTTCATTCACCAGTTACTTAGATAACTCCCCCACCTGGAGTGCTGCATCCAGCTGTAGAACCCCCAATATCAGAAGGATATTGACCACTTGGAGCGAGTCCAGAGGAGGCCACGCAGATGCTCAGAGGGCTGGAGCCCCTCTGCTATGGGGACAGGCGGAGAGAGTTGGGCTTGTTCAGCCTGGAGAAGAGAAGGCTCCAGGGAGACCTTACAGCCCCTTCCAGTACCTGATGGGGCTACAAGGAAGCTGGGGGGGACTTTTTACAAGGGCCTGTAGCGACAGGACAAGGGGTAACAGGTACAAATTGAAAGCGGGGAGGTTTAGATTAGATATCAGGAAGAAGTTCTTCATGGAGAGGGTGGTGAGGCACTGGAACAGGTTGCCCAGAGAAGCTGTGGATGCCCTATCCCTGGAAGTGTTCAAGGCCAGGCTGGTTGAGGCTTTGAGCAACCTGGTCTAGTGGAAGGTGTCCCTGTCCATCGCAGGGGGCTTGGAACTAGATGGTCTTTAAGGTCCCTTCCAACCCTAACCATTCTGTGATTCTATGATTCTAGATAGTTAGGTGGTTGGTTGGTGCTCTCTAGCTTGTGGGTTTTTCTTGGACTCTGCTACGACTGCTCTCAGGCTCCAGCTCTTGGGCTCTCTGGCTCTGACTCTTGCTGCTCAGGACCTGGATGTGTATGGGTTGGCAGGTGGTGAGCGATTGTTTAATTTTTTTATTTTCCATTGTTTTCATTACTTAGTAGTATTGTTACCATTATTAGTATTGTTAATAGTATTACTATTTTATTCATTTATATTCCATTATTAAATTGCTCTTATCTCAAACCATAAGCTTCCTTATGGTCTTTCCCTCCAATCCTCCTCCTCCACTGGAGGGGCGGTGTGTGAGCAAGCAGCTGTGTGGTACTCAATTGCTAGCTGAGGTTAAACCATAACAGACAGTCATTTGTGGGGTTTAAAAAATTACACTTGGAATCCCATTTAACCTATCTTCAAAGGGTATAATGGAATCTTTCCATTAAAAATAAATAAATAAATAAATAAATGTATAAGTGGCATGTTCTATGGCATACTTCACTCAGTAAATTTCTTAGGTTCAGATACTGAATTTTTACACCTATGGCTGAATATTAAGAATGAAAAGTTATCCTGATTTAGTATTTAAAATTTTTCTTCAATATGGAACATATCCCTCAGAAGTGGATGGAAGTGGGGAAAGGCATAACAACGTAGTAGTAATATGTTTTCCTTAAAGTTAAAAAAAAATCCCTTTTACAACTTTGACAGTAGAGTTGTATAGTTTTACTCCTCCTATCTTTTATTCCTTTGTCCAATTCTATTTCTGCCTTTTTCATCTACGAGTCTACTTTAATTTCTGCAATTAATCTTGAAGTTTAATTTTCATATTCCCATTGATTAAATCAGGAGTAAAGAAAGGCAATTTCAAAATACTAAGCAGCCTATATCCACAAGCAGCTAATACCACTAGAGGCTGCCATAATGATTTACAGAAGAAATTCTATAGAAAGATTCAGTTTGAAAGACACACTCTTGTTGAGAGACTGCCACTCTCCTATAAAAAAAAAAAAAAAACACAAAAAAACCCAAAACAAAACTAAAACCCAAACACAAAGCACAAAAAAACCAACCCCAAACCTAGAGAACAAAACTTAAATTTTTTAAGGAACATGGAAGAACAAAATTTTACCCAGGTAGGTCATTATCCTATACATTGAGAGCCATGGCATCACAAGAATATCTGTACAAAATCATTCCAGAACCTGATTCCTTTTTGTTGTTTTAACATAGACAGAAAGGGAAGTTTTTGTTTTATCCATTATATTTATTATTAAAAACTCTTTTATCCAATTGAAAGAGTTGAATGTTAGTAACTTAAGACTTCTTTCATGAAAAGCCCCATGACATAAATTGCTTTGTAAACACGGAAAGGTACAGAGTACTGAAAGTTATGTCAACATTATTAAAATATGGCAAACCAGAATATAATTTTGCTATGGTTTGCATGCTTCAAGAACACAAAGTCTTTAAAATTGTTAAAGGTAAAAATATTGAGACCTAGCTGTAATACTCTCATATTCTCCTTTAAATTTTTGTTTCAACATTTTCATATAGGGTGGTGAATGAAGGGTTAGTTTTATCCACCAGTGGGATTGAGTAATATACCCAGGGAATAGGAGAAGTAGAGGTTCAGATCTTCATTCTCCCAAGATTTCAGTCCATGCCATTCTGAGGCAAGTAATTTTCACTTTCTGTTTTGCAAGAGTTAAGAAATTGATGCCAGTGATTTGCAGTTAAACCTCTTTTTCAGATAAAAGTAGTGAACACACATCCCTCATTCTAGGATATGGTTCAATTATTTTGGAGAAAAATTACCCCAAAAGCAGCTCCTGATTCTCTAAAAGGCCTCTCAATTTAAGCCAGGGTTTTCACAGAATATATAAAAGGAAGCTTTGCTATTTGAACACACATATTCATTCCTTCAAAGTCTAAAATTTTAACTTTTTAACTTTTGCTTGATTTGACTCAGTGGCTGACCAAACTAAAAATGTACTTGATAAAAAAAGTATTATTTATATCCCCAAACCCTTTTATCACAGCAACGAAGACTGGAGATGCAGCTGTAAATGACGTGATGGATTTATATAACCTCAGAAGCCTATTCTGTCAGTGCTCACCTGGTATATCCATGAGTGATGCCTTAAAAGAACAAAGCATAGTGCTTCATTAAACTCCAAAAAGCCATAGACCCATGTCTCTATGTGACCCCTCCAGGAAGGAAGAGGATAAAAATAAATAAATACCATTTTATTTTAATAAAAATAGTGAAACGTTTAGTTTAATAAAAAGATTAAAAAGCTGTGTCTGCAATGTGATGTGCATGCCCTCAGGAAAAAAAAAAAAAAAAATCTCCTCTCTGGCAGCCAAAGATACATAAAACAGTACAGTTTAGCCCACAAAGAACAATAAATCTCATTTTGTTTGTGTCAGAGAACCTTATGTGTAATGAAAATGTATACTTCTGTGCCATCTCTCAACATATCTCTGAACAGTTATTGAAAAAATAAAATAGTCTCGGCTCATTTGAAATAAATAAATAGATCATACAGCTTAAATGCTCTCAAGGGATAAAGCACTCAATAACATCACTGAAGAATCAGCTAATCACTGTAAAACAGATGAAGTTACAAACCGGACTTATTCTTTACTCTTACTAATGACTGAAAAAAAGAGGAAAACCTTATGAATACATCTGCTCTTCAGAACACCTTTTCTTGAAAATACCTCTGCTACACAAAAAATAAAATTTTTTTTAAAAGTATAGAAGGATAATTTCAAAATCAAACAGCCCATTGGTCTTTTACAAGGAAAATGAGTTTGAGAAATGTAAAAATGGCTAGAAAAGAAATTTTTAGAAGGATAGTCCGATGTTTCAGATATCCTGAAAGAAATGAAAAACAAGGCAAAACATTTTTCAGTTTCAATTTATAACAGAAATATAAGATGGACAGTGAAAGGACAAGGAACATGATCAAAGACAAGGAATGGACTTCCATACATAATGGGAGAAAATATAAAAAAACCTCACAAAACAGAACTGTAGCTTAGTAGCTCTTCCATCTGAAAAACTAAAGGACAACCAATGAAACCAGCAGGTGAAGAAAGAAGTATATAAATAAATACAGTTAAGATAGGAAACTCTTTTTTCACAGAATGTTGCAGATTCTAAATAAAGTGATTCAATAAAAAAACAGCTTTAAAAATTAATGCATGAAAAAATATGTCAAGAAGTATTAAATACAATGACGTTATCTCCTGTTCAAGAAATTCTTCAATTGTAAATTACTGGGAATTGGAAAGCATTCCTAGGGCATCTCAATATATACTTCTCTTATTTTTTACCTTCTCTAAAGATCTTGATCTTTGACAAAACTAATATAGAGAGCTAAATGAACTTCAGTCTGACCTAGAAGAGATTCTTATGTTCAGTATTGTCGTTTATATGACAAACTGGAATTTTATTTACATGCCCGTAAACCCTCATGAACTCTTCAAAGATTATAATAATTCTTATTGCAGATAAAACAGCTAGATAAAGCTATATTGTTTAACAAAATTAATAATGCTAGACAGGAAAAGTTTGGAACCAACTACAACCTACCTTAGGGTGAAGTTATACATGTTTATTGTATTTTACAACCTCCACTATGGTAACACCATGCAAGACTACACACACGTATGTTACAATTTAAAGTATCTATATAACATATAATGTATTATGCATTTTAAACAGTTCACACTATTATGCACAATATTGATACCTCTGGTAACATGACATAGGTTGACATGAAACTGAAAAAAAAATGGGGAGAGGGCCTTACTATGTGTCTGGAGGCATTTTCTATCAGCGACCAAGCAGGCAGCAGAAATAAAGAATCCTCTCACCTTCTTAGAGCTGCTGAAATGAAATGTTTATTTGACTAGTAAGTCACGGTGTAGACTGTGAAGCCCAACAAACAAATAAATTTAACACAGCCTCCCAGAAAAGTAGGTCACCTCATTTTCAAGGAATATAAATAAAAAGAAACTACCCGAAACACAGACAGACAACCTGCATAAAATTAGGGTCTGAAAGATGGTGGATAATTCAGTCTCTCTTCATCAGATACTGAAAATATCTTGTATAGTTTACAACTGGATTGCTCTTGCTTGCCTGTAAGAAGAGTTTATGTCTTACATTATACTGAACAAATTCTGGTGTGATTATCAACCTTATTTCTATATCTAATGCTAGTAGAATGTCTTTAATATTTCTCACCCATCTTCCAGCCCAACTCTGCCCACATAGCAAGAGAAAGTTCCTTCATCAATGCCTCAGAGAGTTTATTCTCAAAAAGCATTCCCCAGTGTTTGCTGAATTTCTTAGGAAAAGCTCATTAGACACAGTGAAATAACTCCTGTTACAATATTCCAATCTTACAATTGCATATTGCTTACAAATTCCTGCTCAAATAATTTGCTAAGTAAGAATCAATTTAATCTTTACTAAAGACAAAGACTGTGTACAGTAACCTGACATTTCTTGGGTTTAGGTTTTCATCTGTACTATGTGCAGCCTCTACCTGATCATAGTTACATCCTTTCTTTGTGACTTTTCCTCTCCAATGAGGAACAGTCCAAGCCTTTCATGAGTTTTAATCTTAAAAAAATATAGATCAACTTTTTGTTACTGATTAACCTACTGTGAAGTTTGTAGAGTCACGACCACCAAGCCAGTCACAATTAAGAGTCTGCATGACAAAATGATGATAAAATACTGCAAGAAAACATTTGAGGAATCAGAATTTGCAGCCAAGAATCCTGCAACTCCTGCCTCAGTTGTTTTTTGTGCAGCAGTTCATAAAGGAATATGCAGGCTAAAAAAATAAATCAATAAAAGTAAAGCACTTACATCCATTATTAACATACTGAGCACAAAAAGGGGGTGGTTATTCACAGTGATTTACTTACATCCATTCAGAAGTGATTCAGGGATCAGTTGTCAGCAAGTATCATCACAGTGATTGACAATAGTGAAAAAACCAAATACTCCATTAGGAATTGTTAGGAAAGGACATGAAAACTGAAGGGCATCGTTGTGCCTGTACATACTGCAGTCAACCCTTGAAATACTGTGCAGAGTGCTGATTTTCCAGACTTTGAATATAAAGCAACAAGAAATCTTCAGAAGAAAGGTTGGTCAGGCAAACAGAATGTTAACAATTCACCCCAGAAAAGAGGTATTTATGAAGAAATGGACCAAACTCACAGTACACTACATGAAAATATCAAGCAGCAAGTTTAAAACAGAGGGAAGGGAGACCTTTTCCTATCTACCGTGTAACTGTGATATTCATAGCCATGGGATGTTGTGAGATCAGAAGTCTACACTGGCCAAAAAAAAAAAAAAAAATCATTAAAATGAAGAGCGCTAAAAAAAAAGACAAAATTCAATATTCATTGTGATTACTACTGTTAATTGGAGAAAATTTACAGCTTGAGAAGTTTTAAATACCTGATTGGTGGAGCCTAAAAAAACATGTCAAGGAAGGATCCCACTAGGTTTGCACTCAATTTCTCCTACACTTTCCATGAATGGTTAACATATGAATTTCTTTGACTACTTAGTCTGATACAACACAACTGTTCTTATGTTTTTATTTCATTATTTTATCACCATTACATTTTAAAATATTTTTTCATCCTTCTTTTCATTGCCACATCATGATATTTGTTCTGAAAGTTTGGCTGATTTCCTTAGTATATTCTCTTGAACAGATTTTCCTTTCCTGATTTAAAAAGTAAGAATCTCTGAAAAAAACAGGAGTACAAATCAATATTTCTGAAATCCTGTTTTGACCTTCACCTCACTCACTGCCTGTCCTCCTTTTCTGCTTAACATTTTTCTCTGACAATTCTTCTTTCCTTAAAAATCATTGATCCACAAAATTTAAGTGACAGCTATCCTCCATTAGAAGATTAACTCTGTTGAAAAATTATTCTTCAGTACCATGTCACACTAAAATGAGATGCTTGGATTAACATTGCAAAATTTAGAAACATGATTATTGTATTATTATCATTTAATTATTTGCATTTTACAGCTAACTTTTTAATAAGAAATCCATTTCTCCATTTTACACTCACACTGAGCCAACTGTCTTAGAACTATACATCTAACTATTGTGGAACAAAAATAGCATAAAAAAGAGCCTGCTCAGAAAGAGAAATTACCATATTCATGACTTTCTAGATAAACTTTTCACAAAGCAATAAAAGAATTTGAACCAGAAAAAGTTATTGTCAAGTTTCCTGATTAAACAGACAGCTCCTTAAAATAGAAGAACTTGCTACAAGAAAAAAAAGGAACATTTTTTTTAAAAGAAATTAAATAAAGTTACAGATCCAATAGATCTAGAATGCTCATAAAACAACATTAGATAATAGATGTATTTCATATGTGCAAATCCAGTTCATTAAAACTAATAAGGGATAAAAGATAAATATGTATATTAGAAAAACAAAATTCAAAAGCAAACTGAAAAACAATTTTCCAAAGACATATACCTAATCATCAAAATTATTATTTAAACAGAAGCCTGTTGAAGTAATGGGGTGTCAAGCAAGCAATTGAGGAATGCAGCCTACTTGGCTTTTTGAAGCATCACCTTATTGCTTTCCATTATGTTTCTCTTAGGAAGTATCTCTATCAGGAGAGACAAAGAAAAAAGTATCCCAGAGCTATGTCACAAGATGCTGAAAGGTTTAAATTTATTTCATGGCTTAAGCATCTGTTTAGAGTCTGAGCTACTCAGTTTCTGTACAATGAGGTAACTGCAAGAATGTCTGTGTATTCAGATCACATTTTCTAAAAAGCTTAGTCAATCCCTTTCAGAAAACAAGTAGACTGAGAAAGTTCATCCTTTTTTAGTCTCAAATATTTTTCATAATGAAAAGAATCCAAAGAGCAAAATCAGAAAATAATCCTCTAATAAGGACTACAGCTGATACTTTAAAACCCATTGTCAAAATTACTTCCATTTTAACAGTTTCTATTTTAACAAAGTTTCACCACATATATCTCCAGACTGGTTTAGTCTCACCTGTATCTCACAGGTGAGATACAGACTGAAGAGAAAATTTGTTCTCCTTGGACAAAAAGCACCGTTACCTACTGAAAACAAAACAGCTTTGATGATTAGGTGACAAAAGGAAGGGTCTGCACCAGAGCACTGTCTGTGTGACATAGGTTGTCACTTGTGGGTACAAGAACCTCATTTCTTCACAACCAACCTCTGACATATGGGGGCATTTATGACTGCGAGGTTGGCAAGTCACTGGTGTTTCTTAGTATCTTCAAAAATAAAACATTTCAGTATTAAGTTTATGTTATTAAGTTTGTTGAGTTTCTTGAGCACTCTTGCTTCTGAGTTTGTCTGCAGTACAACTGAAAGAGGGGGTATTTAGATGTTAAAATGGGACAGCACTTTTGAAAAAGGCCATCATGCCTTCCCTCAGTATTTAATGGACCATGACCTACTTGCTTGACAGAGAAAGAAAAAAAAGAATATGATTATCCATATAGATGAAGATCAATTGAAACAGGATCAGGTAGACAGACAACTACAGAATAAAGACTGTTTCTGGAGAGCCTGTGCTTATACTTAAATCCTTATGCAGCAGCTAGGTGTATGTGGGCAGCAGATCCTCATTGCTTCAGTACAAAAGTGTCAGTGAACATTGCTTTACTTATTCCACACTAGACTCGCTCTTTTCGGCATTGACATCAACATAGAATGAACAGAAAAGTGAACTACAACACATTAGTGTCTCAATTTTTTTATTTTATAAAAAGTGAAACTGATAAACCACTGTTTAAAAGGGTGCCAGTCATCTTAGAGAATGACTCAATTCACTGAACAAGGTTATTAGTTTAACAACTAAAGCTGACATTCTCTCAAGTTGAATTTATGTACTATGCCTACAATACATTTTCAATTTATTTTTTATCTACCACATTACACTCTGTCACAACACTTGCAGACATATAATATAAACCTATGGAGTGAATCAGGCTTTATAAAATATCTTTTTCCAAACCAGGATTCTAGGTGAAAACTGAAGCAGAAATGAAGAGGAAGTGTTGATTTTTGCAGAAACTTCACATCAGAACCTATTTCCTAAACCAACAGAGTTGCCTCAGATTTTCAGAAGGATGATTACATACATTTTTGGGACATTTCACTGCAAGAATGGAATAACTCCTCTACTGGGCTCGTGTCCTCTCAAGATCCACAAGAGATGAATATAATCATAGCCTTTTTACTCACAGTATCATGGTTGAACCTGAAGACTGATAAATACCTTAATTATCTTTCTAGTGGCACTATTTGTTTTCCTCAGTAAACTCAGTAACTACTGAAGCACACCTTAAACTAAAGGCAAATATTGTTATGTCTAAAATTAGAATAATAGAAGTGATTTTAGGAACACATAAGTATTACTGAGACATTGATGAGCTGCTGACAGAATCCAAATCCCTCCTTCAGGAATTTGCAGCGATCTGTCCACAACGGCTAATTCCTTCCTGTGGAAGGCACAAGGCCATTGGATAAAAGCATATATATAGCCCCTCATGGGATATTCGTGAGATACTCTAATGGGGTATTCATTTTCTCTTCCCCTCTGCTGGCTCTGGAACACTGCAGTCACTCATGAAACTGTCCTTAAACCTTCATACACCCTTTCAGAATTTTGCCCAGATGTTAACCAAGAACACAAAAGCCCATTTCTCTTATGTAGGAATTTACTCTGAATTGTACTTCCTATTAAGAAGTGGTGTTAGACATCTATAAATTATTATACTGGGACTAAAAAGCAATAAATATAGCATGCTTAGAGTAGAAAGTGTCTACGGCATTAGCCAATTCTGCGCATCTTCCATGAAATAATATTTTTGGCTCTTACATTTCCCTGGCTATAGACTGGAGAGGGAAGCACAGGAAACAACTCCTAGTGAAGTAAGATGACTTTTATTTTACCTCTGAAAGTGAAACAGTCTTCTAATTAGGAAAAGCCAGATTAGATCTGCTCCACTATAGAGCAGATAGAGGGGTTTCACGGTGAAAAATAAAGCAAGCCTCTAACAGCTAAGGGAGAAGAGCAGCTACAAACGTTAAAGTAGTCCCCTAACAGAGAAATGAAAATTTGCACAAGGTCTGAAATAGAATTACACCTTGTCTTGAGAAAAGCAACAACTCATATGGAACAAAGGCAACAGATACCTTATTTACTGCAAGCGCAGAGCAATGTAAGCAGAGTTGTTCTGCTATAGTCACTTCTAACTGTGCTGTCTGCCCGTACTTTACCATCAGCTGAAATCGCTCACAGTAGCTTTAACAAACCCTCTGTGTGTCTCTAAGCGGGATTCTGTAGCATCTTTACAAATACTTCACTCCCAGCATGTGCTGTGCAGGGACTGAAAGGGTATCCAGAAGGGGGTTTCATCTGAGTAGCAGGTCAGGCAGAAAGCCCCACAGTAGGAGCATCAAGTTACTTTCGGGGAGTATTGTCTTGTGGTAAGTTTTCCAGGTATGCATAAAAACACCAGGATCATAAAGAAAACACCAGCAGTGCTTGTTAAGAATAAAAGATATTTAGTTGATGTGAAACTTTTTCTTAGATCATTATGCTGCAAATACTGATAAAGAACCTACTTAACAACTGAGATGCAATACCAAACAAATGTTTACATGACCAGAATGTGAAAGATAGACAAAACCCTGCAGGTTGGCTACCTTTGCATTTTTCTAGACTGTTAGGATATTTTCCCTTGACATACTGAATTGGAAACTAAGAATCAGGCTAAGTATAGTTTAAGCTGCCTCATTTAACCAAGATGTAATTAGCAATGATGCTAATTTTTTAGCACAGTGAGGTGATGGAAAACTCTTTGGTTATAATATGAAGTTTGCCATTAAAATATTAAAAAAATATATTTAGTGGGTTTTGGATACGGCTTAAAATGTTACATGCATTCACTGATTTTTCCTGCCTTATTTGTTACTCTGTGCGTTCAAAAAGGATCCTCTCCTTTCCTCACATAGTGTTATACATTTTGAAGTAATATACAAACACTTTGAATTCTACTGGCCTAAACAGAAAAAGTAGGCCTTTCCTGGTGTAGTGTATGCAGATGATTTGTTTCAGTAGGCTTTTCTCAATACATATTGCACCTCCATGCACACTCTCTGGGGAAAGGATGGAAGAACAAACAGCAGTTGACAGATGTTAGTCACATCGCCCCATGCACCAGCAGCAGGCAGGCAACACAGCGCA
Organism: Eurypyga helias; assembly: GCF_000690775.1. NCBI lineage: Eukaryota > Metazoa > Chordata > Aves > Eurypygiformes > Eurypygidae > Eurypyga > Eurypyga helias. Next base: position 31,911 of record NW_010225097.1, read on the forward strand.
GACATCAGCACAATACAACACCCTCTGTATAGTAAAACACTGTTAATTCACTTCTAAATATGGAGTTGAATCTCAAGTAATTATATACCATGACAACCTCACTGATGAAATATATTAGTTCTCCCCTATTAGTTTCTATTCCTTCTCTACCATACCACAGGAGTCAGAAAAAGTACATTTATGCTAATAATGCCATTATTCATTCCAATTTTCAAATCCCTGGCTTCAAATCTGTAGCAGATCATAGACTGGTGTGGATTTCTACCTGCCTGTGTGTACCGATTATTTTTCCCTGTGAAATTTCACGTATCACTGTTCCTGGAAATGTCCCTGAGCACTGACATGCTGGCATGGAACAACTCATGGCTCTGTTAGTATAGCTGTGTGTAAACTGCTGTTTGGGAACAAGCTCTGAAAAGTTTTAACTCCTGAATGATTTCCAGGAATTCCTGGGAAGAGAAAATGTTAGAACACGCCAGAAGCTTCCCAGGGACAGCAATACTAGTACAGATTATTAAGTCCCAGAGTCTGGGACATTCCCGGGTAATGTTTAATATATTAAAAAACGCTTTGAGGCAGTCATTTTATTTCATTTTTTCACAGTCCCTACACATTCTGTCTGGGATATGTCTGTGCACAGAACCACAGCCTCTGGAAGGTCAGTGTCCTTCACCCATCAGAAATGTGTAAATGCTGGGAGCCACCTGAGAATCACTCCAGTGATAGCATTCCAAAGCTGTGAAAGATGCTAGGAAGACCTTCTAAAATACAACCACCCCAGAACAAAGAAAAAGCTGCAAGAACGTTAGTGACTACTGCCACTAATGGTTAAAGTCCACTGGCAACGGAGTGCCTGAGGTTGCGCATGCCACTCTTCATTGCATATAATGGCGAAACAACAGTACACTTGTCTATATTAATTTATAAATCTAGGGGTGCAAACAACCTTTAGCTGGGATAATGTGCGCAAGGACATGTGAAAGATGGATGATTTATTATGTCAAACAGACACAAGAGACTCACTACTAAAAGCAATAGGCCCAGTGGGGATAGACACGTAACAGCTGCAATTCATTGAGTACAGATCCAATAAAAGAAGCAATGTGACATTTTTATTACTACCCCAACTAATGACAGATTCCAAAAGAGTAATTCAGTTTAAGCTACAGGTCATGCAAATAATCACAAGCTTGGTAAGTTACAGAGCACTTCAGCATAAAAGGATGCTTTTTTTGCGTTAACACCACCACCATCGTTTTTGGTATTCCAAGTTATTTACTTCAGCTTGTAATCTGAACATAGAAGTTTCCCAGATTCTTTTGAAAATCAAAGCAATTGCCACCCACTGAGTTTCTCTTTGTCCTATCAGTGATGCCTTCAAAGTATTACAGAAGTTTAGACACAACTTCCCTTGATTGAATTAATACATTTTCCTCAATAGCAAACCAGAAATCAGTAGGAAAAAAGATGATATGACATGCTGTGAAGCACTTAGCTTCCATGTGCTGCTTGGGCAATTAGTTTATGTTACTCTCTCTTATCAATTCATCAGCATCCAAAAGCCAACACATAATTTAGGCTGGAAAGGACATTTGGTCATCTCTTCTTACTGCCTGCTCAAAGCTGTGCTAGCCCTTCTCCCCTCCCTTCTTGGTAAGGGATTATTGGTGAGCTCAGCCTGCCCAGGGGTAATCCCTATGGTGGCATAAAATTGAGAGGATTTTGTACCTCATAGCTTATCTTTTAAAAAGAGTTGTCAGCGAAGAGGACAGGGATGGAGGAGAAGTCCTGTGGTGCCCTTGACATTTTGACATCTTTTAGTCTTGAGCTTTTAGTCTTATAGAGGCATCTGTAGGATGCCATCTGCAGGTTATTGAGTCACCATCCCTGGAGGTATTCAAGACTCTGGACGAGGTGCTCGGGGACATAGTTTAGTGGTGGTATTAGCAGTGCTGGGTTAATGGTTGGACTTGATGATCTTGAGGGTCTTTTCCAACCTAAAATATTCTATGATCTATGATCAAATAATCCTTTTATTTCCCAGTGACCATCAATTTCTAGTAGCTCTTATTAGCTCAAAACCACCTCAATATAACAGTAACATTTCTTGAGATTTTAGATAGCTGATGGACCATCCTAATGTTGTTTATTGGTATTAGACCAATTACTAATGAAGAGTAGAAAAATCAACACCATCCTTCTTCTTTTGACACTGTGCGTATCAGGCAACCAAGAATTAAAAAGGTGGGACATGATAAATTCAGCTTCTTAATGTATCTGCAATTAAAATAATTCCATTATTCATTCCAGTTTTCAAATCTATGGCCTCAAATCTGTAGCAGATCATGGATTGGTGTAGACTTCTACCTGCCTGTGTATACTGATCTTTTTCGCCAAGAAATTTCATGTTTCTTTCTGGTACTGAGATTCAGTACCACTTGATAACAGTCACTTGAGATCTTTCAGTACTAACCAATTTAGAGCAGATCTGCAGTCTTGGTGTAACCAGGAGATCTTATACCATTTTAATGCATTCACATAAATGAAATTATTCTGCCTCCCTCACCCCCTACACAGCCTGCAATGTGGTTTGGGTAACAGGGTATCAACACTACCAATCTGCTAAACTTTCATACAAACTTTTTGAACCTGATCTAATTTCACTGTATCCAGTGGAGCAGCATAAAATATTATTTTGCATGCAAAAACTAAGGGCATGTGGAAACTATAAATACCTGCTTGTCAAAAAAATGGTGTAAGAACACAGTCATACTGCAGTTGCTGACACCTGTTTCTTTTTTGCATTGTAGATGAGATCCAACATAAGCCTGTCTTACAAATCGTGGTTCCTTTTAATATGTTTCAAAGTGCAAATAAAACAGTGTTATTTGAAAACCACACAGGTGTTTTTCTAAATATAGGAAAAGTGCTGGAGGTCACTGTGTAGCGAATGTACCATACATTAGAAGAGCATAAGTCATTTCAAAGGCTACATGGAGTCTGGTTTTAACATGACATTTGCTTCAGTTTAGTGACTTCCATCTGCTGCTTTGCATGCATCCTTGAGAAAGTTTTAAAAGAACATTTGAGAAACAGACCCTGTTTATGAAATAAGCCAAAATATTTTCTGAGGGGAAAAAGATTTATTAATATTTTTAAATTATTTTTACCAAGCAAAACTTTAAAAATATTTATCAAAGCAAAACTGGCACTGTTATGTTATTCAGATCTGTGCAGCAATGTGTAAACTCTACAAGAAAATGGAGTGAGAAAAGAGGTACAGTGTATACAGCATTAGACAAAGTGAAAATAAAGGTTTTATTATTTCCTTTCTATACATATATTTCAGTAAAAGTGGTGGAGCTTGTAGAGGAGAAAAACAATGAGGGAGGATTATGTCTAGACAACTACTGTCCAACATTCACACACATTTTTCTCTCTGTGGAAAGGCACATGCAAGGTCAGATCCAAACCCACAGCCAGTTTTGTCAGTGCATTCTTGTCTTCACCATTGATTTAAATTTCAGACCTTAATTGAATTTTATTCCTTCTCTTCAGTAACTGCTATTATGTAATCCAGTTTGTCTGAATTGATTTTATAAGTTGAAAATGTCGGTATGAATCACAGATTATTTGGCATGTTGGAAAATAAATAGAATGAAAACTGAAGCATTTGAAAACTAAAGATCTGAGTGGTGGGTAAATGCAAACTAAAGCAGGATTATATTCACGATGCAGGGCTTTGCTCCTTGGAGGATGGTCCTTCTCTGAACGCAAGACATTTGATATCCCTGAAGGACATTACCCTACAGGTTACTGCAGTCTCCTTTGTTAGAATGAATGTGCCTCTGGGGGAGCTATTCACTTGCATCTACATTTGGGGTGGTTTGCTGTTATGATAGCAGTATGCTTAGAAAAGCTGATAAAGACTGATGTGGCACAAGAAAATGCATCCTGGAGCATATAGAATCCTCCAAAAAGAAGCCAAAACCAGGTCTGATCACAAGATTATAACACAATTTGTCATTCATAATTTCTTGCAACACAGAATGAGTTTGCAAAATCGATTATCTTCTATAAGGCAAAGGAAAAAGGAGCTAAACCATAAAGAAAATTATGACTCTGCAATGGAAAAACATTTTCTCTTCATGATACTTTAATATCAGTTTAGGCTTACAGATAAAAATTGAGAAGGGATGAGTTATGTTGGGAAGGGGTTGCATAGAAAGGAGTCTTAGGGAAAAAAATCAAAATAAAATTACTTTAGTGGCAGCTAAAATCCAACACCTATGAAGTACAGAAGGTCCTAATTCCCCACTCACACTGAATGTGATGACAGGATTCTAAAATACCACCACTACTACAAGTAAGATATCTGGGTCCTGTGAAATGCACCACAAGGGAACCTAATTTATGCAACTGGGAAGATACTATTCACTGTTAAGGTGGCTTCACCATGAATGGGCAAGTCTGAGCAACTACAACACTTTCCCTTATTCCTGGAGAAAAGACTGGAGCCCTCCTAGTCTACTTAACCTCCTGTAAGTGACAGTTGACAGCACTCTTAATAAACCATTTAGAGTCTCTGTATTTCAACTCTGCCTTCTCCTTCAGGAAATTCAGCTGATTTTACTGACTATGGTTCCCAGTCTGACACCATTCACTTGCTACAATAGCAATGAATTAATTCCAGAATATTGCTAGATTCCCTTTCCCATCCAGATAGCTTTGTAAAAAATTTCAAGCAGCAAGGTTACACTGCAGTTTCTATTTAGAATCACTGACCTTGTAAACTAAAAACTGTTCTCATTTTAAAGTGGCATATATAAATATGTCCACAAAATTTTCCTCTACATTAAGAGTTATGCTGAAGTCATGGCTCTGTGGTTTTGATATTTTCTACACTCAGCTCATTTAAGCTGTTCTGCTTTCACTGAGAGTTATTTCTTATGTCAAGCAAACAGTGATAAGCAGATACTTAATAAAATACAGCCATCAGATTAAGTGCAGAGAATGCAATCCCTCATACAGTCAAAACAGGATTGCACATACAAAGTTGCAGGTGGATGAAGGGTATAGAATTACATTAAATTCAAATATACTTGGAAAGTTACAGATAAAAGCCTAAATTTTCCCTCCATAACAAAGATATATGATTATATTGTGCTAAGAGCTAAACCACACAGAGAAAAATAATCTGATGTTTCTACAATGAAATAATTTGAAGTACTCACTCACTAGCCATATAAATTCCTCTACTGGTGTTAATTCCAAGAGAATGAAAAAAATCAGAATTATCCAACAAAATGTACTATTCCCATTACTATTCCTGAAGATACTAGTGTGAAATAGCCTAAATCCAGACCCATACTTTGTGTTTTGGTACCTGCAAACCATCAAATAATTGATCAACTTATTAGAAAATGCCATTTGAGCCAATGCACTAACATCTAAAACAAAATTACTTTGACAATCTGTAGATTGACTGTGGGAGCACTCCTAGGACTGCATCAACTTCTAAGCAGTTAACAGTATTTTGAAAACATATCCTTCAGGAACATTTATTATCCCTTCTTAGACATCTTGGACATTGAAAAAGATTTCTTTCATCACATACAAAATATGAGATGCCTCCTGCATGATTCCTGCAGCTTCTTTGGAAGCAGGGCAATACCTACACTGACATCTCCTATATCAACAAAAAAGCTTAGTTTACCATAGTGAAAGTGCTGAACTCGATGTATTCAAAATGAAAGCCTAGGTCAATTATACAAAAATGTTATGGGAAAACAAACTGACAATTTCTAAATCTTTGTTGCAGATGATTTTCCTGCCATAACTGGGAATGTGATCAACATTTTCCCATGAAGGGAAAAATGAACACGGGACATTTGTTTGTGCTGAATCTAGGAATATTATTTTCTATCCACCTACATTCATGAGGTGTGTGTCAGTGAGGAAACCAATCCTGAAGTGAGATTCATGGACTTTAGAATCTCTCATAGCTTTGAAATGTGCACCAGCAGACACTGCTGTGTGATGAAACAGTTTATCAGTAGGAGAAACTATTTTTATCTCTAATCAAGCAGGTATAAGTGTATGTAATCTTTATTTCAACTCTCACTCCCCTAAAAAAGCCCATCCAGAGCACATTACCATAATTGCAAATGTCATTTTCAACTTTGCAGGAGGAAGTAAAAAAAAAAAAAACAACATACAAGAGCTTTTTCAATGCGTCCTACATCTAACTCTAAGGCTTAAAAGGAAAAGCTTCATATTTTTATGCTTAAAAAAAAATAAAAAATGGATTAATCTCAACAGGCAGTTGTCTCCCATGGATTATTAGGTCTCTCAAGAAAGCTTATATAACCCACATAGGTCTTATGATTAGCTTGAAAACCCAAGGAGACATATTATTATCCTCTTAAAAGTAAAGGGCCTTATTTGCAACAGGGGTTTGAAGATAAAAGTTATCCCAACTTTTTCTGATTTCAATATTGCTTTTTACTTCAAAAATTCTTTTGACTTTTAACTCCAGAGTGTGCAGACAGTTATTAATGGGGCATAGAAAGCACATCCTGCAGTACTAGATAGAAGAAGCTGCTGTATCTGTGTAAGAACTTTTCTTATGACAAGCCTTTACATAAAAGTGAAAACCGGTGAAAATTTTCAACACACAAGCCCAGTTGAATGACCAAATAACAACTAATCTGTTCACCTGCACTAATTAAAATAGACACAACAATTCAACTGGAAAAGAGCATTCTTCAGTATGAATGGCCAAGTCTGTAAAAGTGTTGCTGCTGTTGCTTTACCACTCTTTTTCCATCCCTTCTAGGTTCTTTACACACTGAAAGCTCTATAACCCTCTCAAACTCTCCTTCCATTGCTGGAAAATCAGATCAGTTAAATCACCCATAACATGTAATTCTGACACTGGGAAGCATGTGTGGACTAGCCATATGTGAAGATGGAAAGGCATTCTAAAGATCCTTAGGAGATGACCAGAACAGGAGGAACCAGGAGAATTTGAGTCTACTTTCTCAGTACCCTTTGAGAGGTTGTTCTGACTCTTACCAGATCTTGATTGGTCAAAGTAAATGTATGCTGAAATTACTAACTAAAAAAAAAAAAAAACCAAACACAAAAACACCCAACATTTTCTGGTTTAGACCATGCTGATCCCACTAGGTGGGCAAGGAAGAAATGATGTCTTCAAGCCAAGATGGCAAACATATTTTGTGTCAGCTAAGTAAGGAAAAAGAAAATCTAAGAGCAAAGCTGAAAGTCAAGTGGAGAGCAGAGAGGAGAGCATCCTCTGTGCTTGTACCACCAGGACAGAGTTAGGCAGCACACTTTCCACCCCAAAGAGGCAGAGGAAAGCCACTGGATCCTTTTGCAGAATGGCATTGAGGTCGATTCCTTCCCAGAAGGATTAATTGTTCTTTTGCTCAGCTCAGCAGAGATCTGTAGGTCTTGAATACTAGTTTGTATCAAAGATAGCATCAAAACTGTCCATACAAAGACTACTCAAATTTGTACTTGGAATGAAATAGCCTAAAGCAACCCAACAGCCTACTTTGCTGCGTATTTTCAATTGTTAACAGGACATGTGCGCATTATCAAAAACTCTTTAGATATCCCCAGCCTCCTAGATAGCAGGTATAAATTTTGCCCCTTGTGTAAGTTGCACAAGATCAGTGGAGTGATTAGGATTAACACAATTCTGAAATCTTGAGGGAATTACTATGTCCATAATGAAAATACAGATGCACAGTGGCCCATTTGTGGAAATCAATTCTCCCATCAGAGGTGAAAACTTGGCCACAGTGTAAACAGTGCAGTTGCCTCATTCCTGTAGATGCAGTCTTTATTACCACTCAGAAGTGTGCATCGCAGTCTGTGAAGTGTTAAATGTTCTGAAAAGTGACTGAAATTAGAGGATTTAAAAATGTAATCATTAATACTATTATATTAGACTTGCTAAACTTGGATAATCCTCAGTGACACTTGCAACTTCCATAAACAAAAAATATCCTTCTAGCTTGAAAAATAAGTCCATTCATGCAAAACTAATCTACATTTCCCAATCAAAATTGGCTCAAGGGGGTTCTGCAGTTTTCTTCTTTTGCAAGCATTCATCTAGCAGATGCTGTCATTTTAACTCCTGTGAAGTGATTCTTATCCTAACTTGGGTATTGCACATTGTTTCTGTTCCTCTTAACAGAGCTTTCTGGGAGTTATAGTGGGGAGAAATCAGTATTGCTGCCAAGCCAGCTGTTAAATGTGAGAAAAGAATTCAAGAAGTCATTTCACAGGATATTTTCTATTACAGCATCTGTGCCTGATTATCTTACCAGGAAATTTGACAGATGTAAAATGTTCGATGTATAAAATGTTGTATCTGTCTGTACGGCTGTAGACACAGACACATATTCCATAGTGCAGCATGATAAAAGATACATAAATAATACTACTAAAGGAAAAATACAATTTGTTTTTATATTAACTCAGAAAAGAATAACGTACTTTTTGGAAACTGACTGCTGAGTAATTAATAAAGCTGACCTTACAGTTTATGAGAGGATTCACCATGGACAAAGTAGCTGCCAAAACAGGACTCAAAGTCATTAAAAGCTACTGATGTAAAAAAACAACCCAAAATGTGGCTTGTACATTTTTGAGTAAGTCATGTTTTCTCCTCCGAGGAACAGAGTAATCTTACCTCAAAAGTTCCAAGGGAGAGATTAATTCTTTAGGTCTTTATCTGCTAACCAACTAAACATCAGAAAGGGCAAAATATTGCCTCAGTTGACCTTCTTGTTTCTTTTCCCTATCAATTAAAAAAAAATACTCAGAGGAGAAAATGAGAAGAATAGTTCGTCATGGATTTTTAGGAAAAGTCTAGAAAGGACAAAGTGCTGGAGTGCTTTTAAAATAAAGAAAAAGTAAAAACCACCAAACAAACCCTAGCCAGAAGTCTCTTATGTTAATAGAAATGGTTTTTGTGAGGTATGCTCTTCTGGAACTCTTCCTCCACTCTCAGGAGACCAAAGGTGAAGGGTATGCATTTACAAGAATTACATTGTCTGCAGTTAGCAGTTCAAACCATAATCAAGAAAAATAATGAAAACATGAAAGCACAGGGCAGCATTTTTCAATACTTTTCAAATAGAGATCAAGACAAATCTGCTGAAATTTTTTTGCCCTTTTCTTTAAGAATAAGAAAAAAAAGGTAGTTTATGTTCTATAGACATAAATTGTTAATATATATTGTTCTGAGATCTGTGTTAGCATGTGTGTGCATACCCATGGGTATGTGTATTTTGGTCTCGCATGCTATGAGAGCAACAAGCCTGCCATGACAAATGATCTAGAACAAGTTATGAACCACATAACTCCAGCCACAAAACCACGAGCTGGCCACAAACTGTGAGTCTGCCAATCAGCATGCTAGAAGTTTACCACCATCCCTTTTCAAGCAGAAATAAGTTTCCTACAGAACAACTGCATGTAAAAATGCAAAGCTGTTTCTAGTTTTTTTAAGCCAGGCAGCAGCCATACATTCAAGGAAGAGAAATATTTAAAAGGCCAGAATACACACCTTCTGTTGCACTACTCTACCTAACACATGCAAGTTTGAAAGACAGTTGAGTTAAGAGAACAACACTTTAAATAATTTACTCTTCACTCCAGAAGAAACTGCTGCACAATAAATATACATACTGCCCAATATTTACACACTATTATTTAGCTTCTTTAAGGATAAACATCTAGGACAGTTGGCCGTACTGTGCCATATACTAAAAAAGGGCAACACAAGGTCCAAGAAAATGAAAGTTGAGCTGCTAGTCTTTGGCATTATACCATTTCACCAGCTAAAAACGTAAAACTAGAATCCTTAAAGGTGGGGAAAAAAAATTAAAAAAAAAATCAAACTTCATTGCAAAAATATCCTACATACAAGCTACAGTTATATAGAATCGTTTAAATACAGAAAAACAGGGCCCAACTGAATTATAGCAATTTCTGTGAAACCACTTTAACAGGGCTTTGCATATCTATTACTTTAATAGCAGGGTTTTTTTTTTTTCCTAAAAGGATATCTTTGAGTTGTTCTGACAGGTTTATCTTCATGATATATGGTCCCCTTGCCTGATTTTGCATAGTACAAATGAGACTATGGAGAAAAATTTAAATGAGCAAAAACAGTATTAGCCTGTTATTACTGAACCATTTATTCACTGTGCTTTATGTTATACATTTTAAAATAAAGGGTCTGCAGAGGAGAATGTAGGCACCTAAGAAGTAAACTTAATTTTCAATTAAAGATTAATTAAAAGAAAATAAGATAAGCCTGAAAATTGAAGACTGTATTGGTATAACTATGGTTAGAATGAGCGAACCACCTTCTCCATGTCCCTTATAAAAGCAATCATGAGTAGTGAATTAGGGGAAGGAAAACTCTGAAAGTAACAGTCATCTTTCACAAGAAGCTTCTTTCCCCAGCACCTGAGGAGCACAGGTTTTTAATCCAACTGAACCCAGCACTGGGGAGATCAACTAATAGCAGCAAGCATCTCTGTGGAGGCTGAGTCTCTGAACCCGCTCTTATCTACAGCCTCCAGCAGAACTCACCCAGACTCCTGGCTGGCAACCAGAGCCAAGCACCCGTGCCCTAAGATCCCCTCTGGAAAGTTACTGCATAGATGCACATCCATCATAACAGTAACCTCTACTGAAGGGGAAACAGCAGTATATGGAGAGTGTCCTAGAGTATTCAAAGATTATGAATGGTGGAAAAGTAGTAGATGTTGAGAAGTTCTTGACTTTAAAACCAAATTTTATTTTATCTCTATGTCCAGTGCCACGTCAGTTTGAAAGTAATCTTTTACCCCTTGCAGACCTAAGATCTACCCCAGGTAACCTGCCTATTGTTTGCAATTTCTCCTATTATTTATCGGTTTTCCTGTTCACAGAGTCATGACCTTAACTGTTTACTTATCTCAACCAGGATGTGTTAGGATACTTAATTTATTAGGGAAGTTTAAATGGTATATCTATTATTAATACACAATATTTATTATGTGAAGGATACAGAGAGAACATTTTTGCCTATGAAAATGCAAGTTAATATTTCACTCAGGAGCAAAGACGACAAATTATTTTCCTTGTTAATGAACAGTATATACAACACCATTGTGGTTTAACGCCCAGTCACCAACTAAGCACCACACAGCTACTTGCTCACCTCCCCTTCTTCCCCACTGGGATAGGGGAGTGAATTGTAGGAGAAAGGTAAGACAATTCATGGGTTAACATAAGAACAATTAAATAATTGAAATAAAGTAGTGATAGTAATTATATGCAATGAAAATACTACTACTACTGATGATGATAATATGTATTGAAAATACTAATAAAAATTATAGTGACAAGGAAAATAGCAATGGGAAAAAACCCCAAGTGATAAAACCACCCACCACCTGCTGACAGATGCCCAGCCAGTCCCTGAGCAGCAATTGCAACCCTCCAGCCAAGACCCCCAAGTTATATAATGAACATGACATTTTACGGCATGAAATATCCCTTTGATCAATTTGGGTCTCCTGTCCTGGCTGTGTAGCATCTTGTAGAGACGCAACTGGGAACACAAGTGCAATATGAGAAACTGGAAAAGTTCTTGGCTTAATGTAAACATTGCTTGGCAACAACTAAAACCAATGTTTTGTCAACATTCTTCTCAGCACAAATCCAAAACATAGCCTCTTACTACCTACTGTGAAGAAAATAACTTCATCCCAGTCAAAACCAGCATAAAGAGCCACTGAGCAGCCAGAACCTGGATAGAAAGCTGAAAACAGGGCAGTGGAAGTAGCAGTAACAAAAGAAAACATCTGAGAATCTGTTCCTTTGTGGTTTTTACATTCTAAAAAAATCAGTTCACAGCGTGACGGGGCTCACTGTAAATCATCTGTTTCAGCTGATCAAGGCAGTCTTTAAAAAAAAAAACCAAACAAAAAACCACAAACAAAAAAACCCAAACCAAACAAAAAAAAACCCCACCCACTTAAAAGCACAAGTTCCAGCCTGAAAAGGAACCATGCAACATCAGGGTTACAGTTGCCTTCACAAATTTTTTTAGCACTTAGTTCTTGTTTCACCATTCAACAGCACAAGCCTTCCCACGTGCTTTCTGACTTCATTCTTGAATGGCACTTTTCTTCAGATAAGATACACTTACATAACTTGAGGACAGGAACAAAATTTACTGTTTTTCTTAATCTTAATATATTTTTGTTCTCCTGGGTGTTCCTCCAGTGCAATCTAATGAAAATGCATAGGACATCTGTTCATAACTAGAACAATTTCTACCTTGGAATTTTCCTTCTGCTTAAAAAATAGAGCAACAAGTCCATTATATTTACCAATTCTTGCAGGTATTATACTCAATCATCCACTTGCATGTTCTTTTTGCTATCAGACCTTATGAGCTTTCATTGTTTGCCATGTTTCTGAAAATCTGTTGTCCTTTTCTGTCTCTCTAAAAAAAGCTTCAGATTCTTCTTTCACAGTTCCCTAATGTTTTTCAGGTCAACATGAAAAGCCATCTGTTCTCCTTGGTATATAATTCCTACTCTTCCATGTCATAAGTAATACTACTACTTACAAGCCTTGAGCTTCCGGACCCTCTTGATATTTTTCCTTCAAACTTTTAAACGATGTCCCATTCATCATCTTCGTCAGACTTACAATTTTTACCTTATGACATACTATAGCTTACATGTATTAGTTTAGTATTTGCAGATTGCGGTTGAAATAATTTGCGATGCACCTTGTAACACATGCTTAAACTGAGAATTATTGCCTAGGATACTCAAAAGTCTATTTCTCTTTTTTTTTTTTTTTTTTAAAGAAATTAGATTTTCTGACCAGTAGCTAAATGCTTCCAAACATTTTCCTACAACCCATGCTCTCTCTTTCTCTAGATATCAAGTGAGAATTAAGGAAATGTCTCTGGAAAGATTTTATGGGAAAAAGATGGGAATAAACAGGTAAATTTACTGTCAAAAATCAGTATAGCTATTTTGAGCCCCTTCTTAAAGGCATCATAATATCCCTTACCCAGTACTTCAACATTCCCAATGAAGTAGGGAGAATGATAGTCACAGTTCTAAGAAATAAAATATACAGGAGTATTGTATTTTTTTTGTACTAGTTATGCAGGAAGTTACACTTGAACTGAGTATCACCAGCTGTCTCAAATGTTTAACCTATGCTTTTTTCTACAAAGTGTTATGACAGAACAAATGAATCCTGTACCAATCTGTCCAAAAGTATTCTATGTGGTAGTATTGAGCACAGGCTTTAGAACAGAGATGGTCAAAGTTTAAGTTGTTCTTAAACTATACAACCAGAACCAATATCATCACTTCTAGATGTAATTGAATTCCCTCACAGCACTGTTGATTATTGCATATATGTAATCGTTGAGTAGTTTGGGTTGGAATGATCTTGAATGTTTCCAGGGACAGAGCATCTATCAACTCTCTGGGCAACCTGTCCAGTGTTTCACCACTGTCATCATACAAAACGTCTTCCTTATATGTAGTCTAAATCTTCCTTCTTTTAAGTTTAAAACCATTACCCCTTCTCCTGTTGCAACAGGCCCTGCTAAAAAGTCTGTCCCCATCTTTCTTATAGACCCCCTTGAACTACTGAAAGGCTGCTGGAAGGTTTCCCTGGAGCCTTCTTTTCTCCAGGCTGAACAAACCCAACTCTCTCAGCCTCTCCCTCATCAGGCCCAATCCTTGAGCTTGTCCAGGTCCCTCTGGATGGCAACACTGTCCCTCAAGCATGTCAACCACACCACTCAGCTTGGTGTCACCTGCAAACTCACCGAGTACACTTGATCCCTCTGTCACTGATAGAGATATTAAACAATACTGGTCCCAATATGGACCCTTGAGGGACACCACTTGTCATCAATCTCCATCTGGACATTGAACTTTTGACCACTGCCCACTGGATGCAACGATCCAACTAATTCCTTATCCACCAAACAGTCTACCCATCAAAACCGTCTCTCTCCAATTTAGAAAGATGTTGTGGAGAACCCTGTCAAAGACCTTACAGAAGTCCAGATTGACAACATCTTTAGCTCTTTCCTTGACCACTGATGTACTCACTCCATCATAGAAGGCCACTAAGTTGGTCAGTCAGGACTTGCCCTTGGTGAAGCCACGCTGGCTGTCTCAAATCAGCTCCCTGTTAGTTCGGAAGGCTAAGCAAGTAAATGGCATAGGTCTAAATGACATAAGGGAAATGGAGACTGGGGGGCTGGGGTGGTGGGTTGTGTTGTAAGTGCTCCAAAAGTTTGAAAAAGCAACAGTAACTTCAAAGTGCAAGGATAAGCTAATTCAGGTCATTCTTATAATGACACATTGATAGCATTTTGGGAACAGATGTACAGTTCACCGTATAGAAATGACCACAACAAATACTCAATTAACTTCATGCCTCAAATGGTGCCCTCATTAACTATAACATCCTCAGTGGACTGCACAGAGTGTGGAAGACACCTTGACAAATTAAAGTGTCTGTTTTCTAAAAAACATGTAAGATTGAGTTGCAGTAAGTAGCATTAGAACTACTTAAAGTTCTAAATTAGCAGAGATTTTGAAACAATGTGAAAAAAAAATAAGATAATTATTCCAGATTTTCCAGGGATTTCTCTCATCCAGGAAGCTCTTTTTAAACACCAGGCAAATAAAAATTTTGTAGTTTATTCTTTGTTCATTTGGACTTCAGATCAAAGAAAATTCCATGCAAAAATGAATATAATCTTTAATTAATTTTCTCCATATTTAACTAACATTTTATTATTAACACCATTAGACAGTCACAGAAACTTCAGCACCTTTTCTGTGGATTTACACTACTCTGCCGTCTTACAGAAACCTGGTTGGAAATACGTTGTTCCCACTTTTAATTTTTACCTTAAATCCCACAGTCTTACATGACTGCAAAACTACTATTGCTGACTCTCATATTCAGTTCTATATGACAATCATTGTCTTGATATGATGTGATTCAGCATAGGGTTAGCTAGTTTTGTAAGAAAACTATTTTTTCCTGATAAAATTATTGCATTAATACTGGCAATTTCACAACAGCAAGGACACAAATAATCCTCAAGACAGCAGAACCAGAGTTTTCTTGTTGCTGAACTGAGCTACAGAAAATTTCTTAACACAAGCCGGAATAACACTCATTTTATCACATTCAGAAGACAACCTGACACTTTTCCCTGAGACGCTGTTAAATGTGATAGGGTTTCTTAATTCTTAGGGGTCTGTAGAAACACCCAGTCTATGAAGCCAGAAGGATACTTTGTTTTCTAGAACAAAAGGTAGGCAGCATTTATTTACTGAAATTTTCAAACAGAAATATGATGCAAAAAGAAACTCCCGTTTCAGGTGGCAGTAGGAATGAGACTCTATTCTATTTTACTTAAATTTACTGAAAACCTTCAGAGCTGTTTCCCATCCAGTATACTTTTTATTATCTTCTGCCTTCATACCTTTCATTTAGATTTTCTTCCACACTTTGCATGACAGGATGGCCACTATCAAAGCACTTTTATCGACCTTTCTGCTTTGAAAGCTGCTAGAAACCCTAATGCATTCCCTCTGTCTTGCTTTTTATCAACATAGAAGCAAGTTCCTTTACTCAAATCTCAGAGGAGTAATTGGCCTCAATTAAAAACTGGCAAAAGGCCCAAGTCTCTTGACTTTCAAAGCGTTCACCAGGAATACAACTGCAAGACCAGTTCTTTACACCAGGATTTTCAGAAAAGTAAATGAGGATTGCTTGGTAAAGTAAGAGATAGAAAAAAAGAAAGGCAACCAATCTTTGAGAAATCTGACATAACCACCTGGAAGCATCTTCTACAAAACTTTCAATTACCCATTGAGGATTACTCAAAAAGCAGGATGGAAGAGACTATTATAAGACTGCTTGGCTCAGAGTAATTTCCAAACAACATTTAGTATCAAGAATGAAATTTACGAATCAGAAAAAATTCTCATAAATGAAAGAATGAAGTGCAATTTCTGGGAATAGAGCTGCAGAATGTTCAGAAACTTTTTTTCACCCTACAAACATACAGTGGGAACAAAGAAGCATACTGACAACAGCTGATCCTAAAACCAGGTGGTTCCTATAGTTTCAAGTTAGCTCAGCATAAGAGGGCTGTAAGAGTTTAGACAAAAGAAAAGTATACAGTATAAGACCTAAGCAAGAGCATAAATAAGTAACCAATTTGTCTATCTGTGCCTCTTCTAAGTCCACAGAGATAATTTCATAAATTTGAGGAGTTAAATAAATTCTGACAACAGATAAGACTGTGATTTAAGACAAAACAAAAGTCAGTAGAAAACTCCAAGTAAATTTTGTCAAGGAAAAAGTGTCCCTTCATTCACAATCAAGCTGAGAGAATGAAAATGTTCTTTGTACTGAATATGAAAATACAAAAAACAGGTCCTGAAGCAGAAATGCATACTTACTATTAAATCAAAAAACATGTAAGCCAAAACTCATCAGCAATAGACCAATAATTAAATTAGCAATTTTAGCAAACTTCTGCAATAAACCACAGTAATTTGACCTAGCTAATGCTTCACACACACCATCTTTCATCACTGTTATGTTCAAATTACTTCTTTCAGATGAATCATTCTGCAAGATTCTAACAAGAGGGTCACAGCATGATTATCATTCCACCCACCCCAGACTATTTGAACAGTACTGCCTGGGACATCAATCTGAAAGCAAACCAGATATTTATTTTAAGTGGTCAGAAGTTGTACAAGCCCATAGTTGCAAGGGGAAAGTTAAAAGCAGTGAAGAGTCAGGAGACTAAACTCATGGTTTGGAAGCACTAGCTAAGGAACAGGTGAATTTTAACATATGACTAATGACAGTATGAAAAGACAAAAAAAGCCCTTGGTCTGCTACAAAGCAAACCTTTCACTCGGTCAGGTAACTGCTTGCATTGCAGGAGAAAGAGAACAGAAGGGTAAGAAACATGGAGAGATTTTCAGGTAATGGAAAGCTCTCAAATGCAGCAGAGAGCTCCTGAAGTTTAACGACACAGAAGCAAAGGGCAGAAGGATGAAGGACTGAATCCTTCACTTCTGTTTAAACATCAAAAAAACAATCAAACAAACAATGCCTGAGCCTAACAGTCTCTTTAAGAAAAAAGATTTTTTGGGTTAAAGCAGATTAATATCTTTCTATACACTTAATACCTCAACAGAATCTTTTAAGTCCATTCTGAACACAGGCTGCTTGGATATGCTCTGAAAATTTTCTTGCGATTTTTTTCAAGAGTCTTAATTCAGTTCTATTTTTTAACTGAATGGTAACCAGGAGCTGGAGGTCAAGTGAAGAGAAAAAAAGCTTTTGAGGGTATAGATAGCACTATATGGGACCTGCAGAAATGAAATATATACTAGAGATGTATTACGTATGTATTAGGTATCTCAAGAAAATAAAGAGTCAGCTACAAAATCGTGGGAATTTGGGTGCAGGGAAATCTGCAGAGGGAGTACTTTGCATCTAATTTGTCTCTTTCCATTGACTTAGAGCAGTATTACACAAGAAAATCCTATACGTATTGGAATAAAACCTTAATAAAGTCTGAGAAATTGATGAGATAATTAAAGAAACCACAGGCCTGAGGTTTCCCATCAATAAACACACAACAAAATCAATGGCCTATAACATGCTAGAGACATTTTTAACGTACTATTCTAAGTATGCCTTAAAATGCATTCTCTGCATTTCTGTCAGTCTGAACTTAATAAAGTTCCTTGCATTTTTCCCTCCAATACAGATTTATGTAATGAAGGCAGAAATAAATTAGCACAGAAGAAACACTTTTCATTCAGTAAGTTGAGGAAAAAAATGAAAACCAAGTTACACCATTTTCTATCCCTGAACAACTTTTTTTCTATATCATGAAGCAGCTGAGTTTCTGGAGCAAACCTTTGTTATACATTGTAGAAGACATCACACAAAAATTATCACCAGTTTGACACCTTACATGCCTTGTGTATCAGTAATTGACATCCATTTGCAGGCCTATTCTTTGGTTTTTTGGAAACATCTCTCTTACTTGGTTCTTACTAATTAGATTTTTGAAAGTCAGAGCAACCTGTCATCCCAACGTCATTTCATAGCTTGACACAGCAAAAAAACCAAAACACCACCACACAACAGAAACCAAAGCCATAACCATATGTTCCCAAGAATGCCAAAAAATAAACTAAAGATTAATATATGGCCTTTCTGAGTAAAAAACATCCCCCAAGATTTTATTTCTTTTCCAACTGCAGTTTTGTACTGCACAAAGGGCATCATCAAAGCGCACATCTTGAGTTAGGGTCCATGCACTTAATCTTCTCCCCTGTATGTGTAGTGCCAAAGCACCTCTGCCTTCTGGAATCCCAATCTGCAGCATAACAGTTACTGCTACATAAAGGATATTTGTGACCGAGTGGAAAGCAAAGGAGCATTCAAAGGCATTGGTGTGAGAGAGAGATGCACTTTTGTCAGCAGCACTATAAAATTTAAAAAAACCTCACACCACCAAAAAAAGAACAAACAACCCAAAAAACCCCCAAAACCGGCCCCTAGCTTACCATCACTTCTACATATGACAAGTTAAAGTCTTAAGGGAGGGGCAGAATTCTTCACACTCATTTTTATTTTATTTTTCAATTTATGATGCAGTAGAATAGAATTGTTCAAAATACAAATTTAAAAGAAAAATACAAAGCCCAGTAAAAATTACCTTCTACAAACAATGACCAAAATATAAATGGTAAAAGATGACACTTTCAGGATATGTAAAGAATATGTAATTCCTTTTTTTTTTCCTTAGTAGAGTAATACAAATTAAATTTTATAAACATTCATTTGGGATTCAGGATGTTTGATTGCATTTTTAGAACAGACTGAAATGAAAATAAGTAGTTTACTTTAGCAGCTGGTACAGTTCTATGCCTGGAAATTTATTATAGTTCGCCATGCAATTTAAGCACTCAATTTCCAACAGCTACTGCTCTCAGCCTGGGGGAGGCAGTGAGGAGAAAAAACAAAGTCTACAACAACTTACACGTGATGAATTTTTAGTAGCCTCAATATGTTTGTGTCAGGAGGAGATAGGATACCGTACAACAGACTGCCTGGGAGAAAAGAAGGTTAACAAACCGGATAGTAAAAAGAAGAGTCTATGGGGAAGGTGACCTTCTGAGGAGAGGTATTCCAGCCTCTGACTGGGATGAGGAAAGGCTGTGACTGCTTTACAATTATATTAAAAGTAGCTTATCATTCGCTTCTGAAAGAGAGCTGTCCTGGCAACTTTGCCTTCTATTGAGTCATGTGCTATTGCACTTATGCATTTGCATGCCTTTGACGTATTTTCCTGATTGGACTTTTCAGGAATCCAGTGCTGGGATGCTAAGTCTTTAATCCTACATCATAAGACAGATACCAAGCTACTTAATTTTACCAGAATGGCTTCTGCTTCAGGACGGCAAAGTAACAAAGCACAGGCTGCAGTTTTATCAATGTTTTCTTGGACATCAGCAGAATGTAGGCATCTGAGTCCCAGTGTACTTACCCATGGGCTGAAATAACTTGTCCTTGTCAGGGAACTGGTGGTGGAACAAAAACCTCAAATCACAGTTTTGCATTCTAGCTACTCAACCCGTGCCTTGTTTTAGAATGACAGATCTTGCTTACTGATTGCCAGTAGCATCCGTGGAATCATCTTTGCAAGACATTATTGCGTCTCCCAAAGCAGTGGACCCAGAGATTCATATTTTCCTCATATTGTGTTTACAAGAAATCCACAGTGGCTTATGTAGACATGCTCTGCCTTGGTAATGTGTTTCAGTAACTTTTTATTCCAGTAGAAAGCAAATAGAAAAGGGTAAAAACAGGAGCTTTAAATTCATTTAAACAAATGAGTGGTGTGCAGTGAACCAGATGTAAGGAGAACACTGGTCTCTCGAGGCAGATCTTGTAGCATCAGTTCCCTTCAGGATGTGTATGACCTCTTGATTTGGATTCAGTACTTTAAGGAGACAGACAATCTTTAATGTGTTAGCTTCACTTTGCTGTCTCTTAGATGCAACTCTTTACAAGGTAACAACAAAAAGATGACTTGGGAAGTAGGATTTACAGAAAGGTTAAAAACTGTTTTACTCATTCTTTTTAAGTGTAGGATGTTTCATCAGGTGCATGATTTGGTGGTATTTTTAAAGCAATTGTGTTGCAATACTTTGGAAAACTACACCAGGACTCCAGATCTGGTATTTGATGCAGATTAACTAAATGTAAAAAACTAGGAGTACAGAATACAAGCTAAAATATCAAATTGCTTTCAAAGAATAGTGTTGTAAAAAAATATCTAGAACAATTTTATTTTTTTGTTCATACACTTATACATACAAATGAGATATATAGTATCTTACATATAAGATTTAACAAAGAAAATCTAACTTTCCTCAAACCTAAATTTGCTCACTTCACTCAGCAGCAATACAGCTAAAATTGCATGTTTAAATACATGTATTTAAATAAGTGTCTTTCTTATATTGAAGCAAACAGTCAAGATAAAAGCACTGAAAATCGTAGCTACTCTTGTTTGTTATTACATGGTATTTTCCTTCTCTCACTACTGATAAAGTCTGCCTGGTAAGAGAGGAGATAAATTTTTATTCATACTCTTAAAGAAAAGAGGGGTTCGGGGGGGCACACAGCAAGCAGCCTATTTACAGTGTCTAGATATTTAGGAGAATTATATCACTTTTTGAAGGGCATTTTTCTCCCTGATGAAAACAAACATCTTTCGCTCTATGGCATGGCTTGATTGATCAAAACACTTCAGCAGACAAGTCATGAAAGAACTGGCCTTATTCCTACACTGTCTCAACAGAATGACATTTCAATTACTGACACAGTGTGATACTGTACAGACAACAGGTAAGTAATTTAATAGATCAGTCCAGAACTTCCTGTAAGCAATACATACAATTCAATTAGTTTCTCACAATAGACTACAGCAGTTATTTGAGGAGCTTCAAACACTCCTCACAGAAATGTTTCCATTCACATCTGTCACAGCATTAAAGTTTGAGGGCTGTGGACATGGACACAGGGTACATGGCAGCACTCATGCACCTGTAGGGCAAGAAGGAGAGGGCCTGAGTCACAACAAAACTTCCAAAACCAGGAGTCAGGTAACCGATGCATCACACTGAAGGGGAGCAGTGACAGTCAGCCACAGCCAGCATTTCAGTCTTCCCTGACCGGAGTCTTAGTAACTGCTCTAACTCTGTGAACTCAAGAATCAGTCTGTTTTGAAGGAATAAATATTTCTACACTGTATTTTAGAAAAATCAATAGTTTGATAAATTTGCCTCCAATCTTCCAGCTTCAGAGAGCCGGGAGTTAAGACACAACACCGTGCTGTCACCTAACTACTCCTTTGGGCCCAAATTCTTTGTTGCTTTACACCAAAAATGAATCTGGTATACAACAACATAGATACATCCACGTCCATGCATATAAACATGTTATTTTATACTAGGGTCACTCAAGGTCTTTCCCCTCCATCTTTTCTCTTCATCCTCACTCTTCCAGGTATGTGCAACTATTTTACTTCAGGTAGGCTTCTCTTAAAAGTCTTATTTTATACTTTCCTTCTCTTTGGCATTATTTCGCATGTAATTTTCTTTGTTTGGTTGCATTTTTAGAAGTTATTAGCTTATTGAAGAAATTAAAATTCTTTTCGTCCTCACTAAACTGCCCTGCTGCCTTTTCAAGGATCTTGAGGAGCTGTGAACACAGGCTACCCAGGAAAGTTAAATATTAATTAATCAGTAAGGTGGAATACTTAATTCACTCTCTGTTGAGACTCTCTCATTCAGAATTAAAATAGGCTTTGTTGTGTTTAATTTCCTTGAGAAATGAATTATGCTAAATTAAAATAAGGTCACTTCAGTTCTGATTCTTCTGAAATTTAGAAGTTTTACTTAATTAAATCTGCACATGAAGACAATTCCTTAGATTTCTCTAATGCTGTAATTCCTTTCCTGAACCGATAATGGAAAATGTTTATAGAAGTTGTGTTAGGCTGCAGGACAAAGATTCAAGAGCAGTTTGTGACTGATGTTTAGTATTTGCTTGTCTGGAAACAAACATGGTATAAATTTAGTCAGCCCAAAATATAGTCATTAGACTAACATTTACAGTAATTAAATAATTTCATCTGTATTTTCTACAGGAAGTTCTACAGATTTTACTGTCATTGGTTCCAGTGGCATCATTTCTAGTGAATTAGACCAAGTACTGACCACACCTGCCATGAGAGATGCCTGAACAGGAATGCATTTAAAAATTGTAAGCAAAAATGAAGAAATGATTTATAAGGGGGGTGGGGGGTATTTAAAAATTGTGTACTTATACATTATGAATATATATTTTTATAAATATAAAATAACAACTTATCATAATCCAGGATAATATAAATCATCAACATTAGCATTTACTACTTATGCTCTACATGGTTAAAAATTAACTTGAATATTTTGCTACAAGCCAGGTACATCTGCCTGTGTCAGTACCACATCTGACCAGCAACTGCTCTCTCAAGTGTGTCAGAAACCAGAGCCCCCACCTCATGTCATGTCCTTATCTCAGAGGACTTACCTGAGGAGAAAATCTGACATGTGATTTTAAAGAATTTTTTTCTCCAACTAACATAAGGAAATGTAGCCATTACAGTAAAGAATTTACAAACAAAACTTTGAGGAATAAATTACATAAAAGCCTAATTCCTATTTTCAGAGTTGACTAAGGAATCTATCTTTTGCTGACCTTTACAAATATTACCATATATCAAATATAAATGCTCAGCTTTCATCCTTTTGAAATTAACTGAAGTTTACCATGGTTGCACACAGAAAAGCCTGCATGTCACAAATGCTAAGTGTGGTTTAATTTTAATTACATGCCTAATAAAAGGGATTTTAAAAGTAACAAATCTTCCAATAAAAGCCTACTAACAAAGACATAAAATTTAGCACCTCACTTTAGATTTATTCAGTTATCTAAATTCATGAAGTATGGGTGCTAATGAAAACAGACTTTACCCTTCCCCAGACACCTGTAATTTATGTTTAAAATCAATTACAATGCCTACTTGGGCACTCCATAAAAAGTTCAAGAGGGTAAAAAAAAGTTAACAGTTTTAAATCTGAAGAGCCTATTTGATAGCACATCCCCCCCTCCCCACCAGGAATACTGTATATGTTTGAGTTGATGTATTCTGAAGACATGGTAATGAAAAAATTCATTTGTAAAATTATGGTATCAATAGTATTTGGAATAGAACATCAAATGCAGAATTAATGACACATTAAAGTTCAAATATTGAAGCGTAGTAACAGGAACACAGGGTTCCAGAATGCTTGATGTAGCTCTAAAAAAGGTTTTGGAACACAAAATCTGAATTAATTTTCTGCAGTGTTTTGGTAGAGTGATCCCCATATACAGGTCAAAATGTGCACACACTTGCACCATGCTACAGATTTCAGTTAAAAATACAAAGAGGCAAATTAGCACTCAAAAAACAGAACCTGAAGGTAGTATCTTAGTCAATGTTTAAAGAACCATCTGATCTAATTTGGACAACTTTTTGCAACAGAAATTTCAGAAGTTCAATTCCAGACAGTTGTTGGCTGGTTTGGGGCTTTTTAACTTGAAAAAATGTTTCTTAATTTTGGAAAAAGAGATATTAAAGTGAATTGCATCGTCTTCCCTGACAGGCTGTCATTACAAAGACAGAAGAGTCAAATTAAGAGTTCAGTGTCACACTAAGTGTGCCACTCTATTTAGTCAGCATCTAAACAAATGCAGAGGCACAAAAATCTGCAAGTAGAATTTAAATAAATTGTGTTTTACAAGGAAATGATAAATGTTAAATACACATATAGTCTGAAAACACCTTAAAGCAAGTTAAGGTTACCACATCATACTGGAAAAAAAGGAAAGCAACATGTGATGATTAGTGTCACAATATTGTTGCACATGAAGAGGTGACTGCCAGCATACTAGGGCATAAGGCTGTTTTTTTCCATGGCCACAAAGCGGTTTTAAGTTTTATCAGTTCCCTCATTTCTACTTGGCTGTTATTAGAGTCAAATAGCATAACCCGTCAAAGACTTAAGTGCTGTTGGTACATTGTTCAGTGCCCATGTATATCCAAGGCAACATATTACTGCCATTTTCCAGATTGTCCATTTACTTTATACCCAAACATGGTATTGAGTTAAACCTCCTCTCTATGTTCTTACAGAATTCAGAAATACAACTTTTAAATGAGGAAAATATTTTTTCTTAATGCAGGTTCACATTCAAGACAGCCCTGGCAGACTTGAGTATGAATATGTGCTTATCCCAGTTTTGAAGAGAAGGCCATTCATTAAACTAAAAAGTAAATTACATACTACTACTGCAGTCATTTAAAAGCATATGCATATATTGCCATATTTGGGTGAATGAGATTGTCTGGGTTTCTAATCTTTATTTCTAGCTTGCATATTTCACTTAACAGCCACAAATAGAACTATGAGGCAGATCCAAAAATACAGGGGATTTCATTGTATGTTTTAATGCTTCAATCTGAATGTTTGTCTATTGAGACTGTGACTGATAGGAGTCCATCTCCCCTTGTTATTCATACTTTAGCTGTTACACACTCATCTTTTCTTCCATCAGTAAGTTTCTAATCCTTTTTCAGGACATTAAAGAGTACAATTGCCTGAAGAGGTAGAAAAGTGTTTAGGCTTAAGACTAGTCATGGGGATTTGCATTAGGTCTTCAAACATGATCATTAATAGCCAACACTATGACAGAGCATTATTTTCACCCCAGGAGAGGAAAAAAAAAAAAAAGTCCTAGGTCCTAGGACTTATTCTAAAGCCATTCCATATGTGAAGTCTAACAAACCCATGATATTAAAAAAGCACATGCAATGATTCTTATAATTAGGCTGTAAAACACCTAAAAAAGTTCCAGCTGACTTCACATTTGGTTTATAACTCCATGCAAACTACCTCTTCTAAAATCCTGGGGATTGGAAGAAGGGTCTCAGGACAGACAATCTAGTGGAGAGCACTTTTTAGGAAGAGGCTGGAGTTAGAGCTGTTAAGCTGTGACACTCTACCATCCTTTGAAGCAATTATATTATCCTAATTACAGAGTAAGTTATTTTGACAGGAAAACATAAGAATGATTGTTATCAGTTCAGACTAAGGATCTATCTAGCACAATATCCTGCCTTCAGCAGCAGCTATTAGCGTAAACGCAGAGAAGAGGAGAAGCAGGACAAGCACATTGAATATTTTCCCCTAACACTTTCCTAGCCATGGACTGCATTAACCTCAGGGGATTTTTACATATACTACAGATGATCTATATAGTGACTCCCAACAGATTTTTTTTTTTCCAAGTGCTTGCCCAGCTTGTCCATCTGAACTCATGCAGAATTTTTACACTTACAACACCCTTTAGCGAGCGGTTTCACAGGTTTATCAGCCCCAGCAATTCATTCCTGACTGGTAACGGTAAACTCACCACTCATCCATTCAGGCACAAAGCTCATTTTGCCCAATATACACCATTTCATTTTAATCTATATGGAATTTTATCTGCTATTTTACTGTCTTTGGGCATCTCCACACAAAAATTGTCTATGACAGACCCTATAAAATGAACAAAAACTCAATCAAAACCAGTCTGTGTACTCCAAGGTAGTATTGATAACAGCTTGCATCCATATTTCTCTAAGTATATTTTATTCCTTACTGTGTCTATACTTCAAGTTACCCTGTATAATGGTTCTAGGAAAAGTACACACACAGTTAAGAACTGCATTATATTGCATAAGGCTGAGATAGTCTTAATGCTGCCATTTCCTAAAATTTTGTGCACATAATTTGGTAATTTCCTAAGAGTTGCTTTAAAGAGTATTTTTAAACATGATGTCAAGCTCTATGTCCTACATACAGCTGAGGTTTTAATATTTTCCTTATAAATTATGTCAGTAGTTTGGACCCTTACAAGCATGCTGCCTAACATAAGACTTCCAGAGGGAGATCATTAAGGATGTTTATGGGAAGCTCTTGAATGTGCCATTTGTAAGAGAAGCTGAACTATATCTTCCGTTACAGTTAAGATTCAGTTTTGGAATGAGAGAATAAAAGCTCAAACAACTTTTTTCAAAAGAAATGGTATGCAGCATGGTAACTTGGTCTGCCTTTTTTCCATTAACATACTACAAGAAACCTCAAGACTTCAAAGACAACTCTTTTGGAAGGATCTGGAAAAAAACTTTCTGAAATAGGTTATACAATGTGTTAAAAATATGGGACATTTGATCAAAATATTTAAGCATTCAGGAGAAAATGTTTAAAGATAAGGGTATTGCCTTTAGATTCCCTATTTCTAGATATCCTTCTACCCACACAGATTTTTCACTACTGCTTCAGTCTTCTGTGATGGTCAGTCAATCTGCTATATGTAGGATTATAAAATCTGAAGTTAAAACATTTTGCACAACCCTGAGTTTTGCAGATACTGCTTAAAGGGAGAGAAAGATATGCAAATTAGGGGAAGCAAAAGACAGTCTATCTAGACCCTTTTCTGAAGAGAGAAATTTATAATAATTTGTGAGTGATAAGCAGTGATTTGTTATCATACATTTTCCAATTAACTAAGTTACTTAAAATCTGAGTGATTTTCTACAAAATCCCTGGAAATTCACAGTAGGTCTGCAGCTGCATTGTGAGAAGTATATAGTTAGGATTTATTTTTTTGGGTGAACAAAAGAAATAATCTGCTACAGCTTGAAGCAGTATGTAGCAGAAGTGCACTAAATTATGGCATTCTCAGCATTTCCCAGAACTTCTTTTAAGCTAACTGCTGCTAACTTCAATACATCCCGGTTCTTTGTCTCAGAGTACTGTCTGCAGTACAGTCTACTTCTAAACAAAAAGCCTGTAGAGTGGTCCTATTTCTTTAGGATAACAAAAAAGGCGTTTTCAAAAGCCAAGTACTCAGCCATGCAATAAACCAAAAATCCTAGCAACATAAGATAAAGCAGGCAAAATTCAACTAACGTTTATCAAGAGGACTTAAAAAATGGGGGTGGGGGACTCTTGGTTTTAGGGTTTTTTTTAGCATATTTTTCTCTCAGTGTCTACTGTTTTACATTTAAGAGTCTCAGTCAGCTAATAGTATGAAACCTACTCAAAATCCAACTTTATAAAACATTCCTGCATCCAACATACCATTCCACAAAAGTGATTTCTCCGAGATAGACTACTACCATGACTGCACTGGTAAGAGCGGAATACTTCTATTAATGCTAATCAAGAAATTGATAAAACAGAGAACAGAATGCAGATCTTCAAATGAAATCTTGATTAGTTTCCTTGAAATCAATGACACTTCTTTCCCTAAAAAAAGACATGACAAAGATTTCACCCTTGCACATTTGAACCTGTGCAATTATATATGGAGCGAGAACTTTGCAACTCTGTATGTGAAAAATCTCTGGAACACTAGAGGTTCAAACTACCTCACCAGGCAACAGAGAGATGCAGACCTTAAATCTGGAAGTCTCATCCCTTAAAAAAAAAAAAGAAAAATACTAATCAGGACAATGAAGAATATTGATTTGATATCAGGAGGAGAAATATTTCAGCAATACAAACCAAAAGAAATATTTGGAAACAAATGAAGCCCATGCTTCCCCACAAATGTTGACATTGTATTTTTTTTAATGACATCATCAAGCTACAAGTTGTTTTTAAATAATTTTAGTTTAGATCCTATTTGCATAAAAGGGGGAACATACTTTTCATCTGCTCTCTTTGTCTCATGTTGTTTAGGATTATTTTGATATTTTAGATTGTTTTAATTTATTCTACTTCTCATCTAATTTTACATGTATTTTCAACAGAAGCTAATGGAACACATACAGAAATGGCAATTCATCTTACCTGGTTGTTAAGGTTCTCATTAACCCTATAATAACAAAGCAGACTTGACTAAAGTTTTCAAATCATTGTTCTTCCTCTATTGATTTTGTCCAACAGTCACCTGTAACTGCTACTTCATCTCTGTCTGGAGAGAAGCATTATTGTTGCATGTTTAGTGGCGATTTTCTTATTGTTTAGCTCTACATTTCAGAATTTCATCCTATGAAATCAAAGTAGAGAACTGATGATGCTAGAAATTCTATAATTACATTGGAACTGATGAGGAAAGTTTTGAAGTGTCATCAGGGACATGGTGTTGAGAGCTCATTAGAGTTTCTTCCCTCTTTCTTCATTACACACTGTAGCAGCACAATTAAGCAGCACAGGGGTTTTTTTATTTATTTATGGAGAGTAAAGAATGCTGTAAGTTTTCTTTTCAAGAGTGTACCCTGTACTATTTCTTCTTAAGAAAAAAATATTGTTTTCATTCTACAAGGAAATATTTGAGAAATAAAAATTCATTACAGTAGACATACATCAGTGCATCACCATTTGAAAATTATTTCATTATGAGATGAGTGAAAATAAACACATACATGTTTTTAGGGAGTTCATATAGAGAGTTTTGCATGAGAGAGATTCCTCTTCTTAAGTAGGACAAAGCAAAAGCTTTTTTCCTCTTTTACCATGTTCAAAACAGTTTGAAGTGGCAGGAAAAAAAAAAGCACTCCAAAAACTCCGATGTTATCTTTCTGTCCACTGCCACCTTTTTAACAAGAATTTATAAACACATGAAGAGAACAAAGCCAGAGTTATTCAGCATACTCCTGAGTGTTAAACTCATTCTTTACCAAGAAACTTCTGATGTGACACTGTGTGCCCTAAACTCACAGCAATGTGTCTCTACAGGATACAGCACCGTGACTGCCCCATTGTGAGAGCAAGGCAAGAACTCAATTTAAAACGTGGGCTTGATAGGCCTCATTTTCCTACTTAATCAAATTCACCCTCAAGGAGAGACAGCTTCACAGTCACAGCAGTCAAATCTCCTCAAGAAATTATACAAGAATGGAGAAGGCATGAGCACAGCACATCTCCTGCTTCAGAAGGAGCTCAGGACAGCTCAGCATGGGCCAGCATGGGAAGAAGTTTGGAAAGGGCTGGAAGAACAAGCAGTGAGACCCATGGCTGCAGCTCCCGGTGCTCTGGCAAGAAGCAGGAGCCCTGAGCCAGCACAGTGATGGTGTCCTCAGTCACAGGGTCTGCACATGCTTTCATTACAAGGTTCCCTTTCTCTTCCAAATCCAGCAGAGATCCATGTGTAAAAGTGCAACACACTGAGGGCAGAAAATCAGGGACTGAATTAGATATTGGTTGAATTACCTTACTCACTCACTGTGATAAATCAGTATTCTACTGCACACACCTGACAAAGTTTAAAAGCAGACAAATCAACCAACCTATTTGTAGATATCTGATGAGCCACTGGCCCTTAAATGCATCTAATCCCTGTATTAGACAAGGGTAGATGTAACATCCAGATATGCACTGACAACAGTTCATCTTCTGATATTTCATATTAGGCAAAACAACAAGTGTTGACAAACATGTCCTTTGTTTGGGAGATGCAGATTTAAGTGTACTGACCGAAGGCTTGATTTGCCTAGGTGACTTCAGGAGCATCCACATACCAACCCAAAGACATCCACAGAGCAGTTCTGGGAAACATGGGACCATCGTCTAACCAACAGTTTCTGGCACTTCTGGTTTGTGATAATCCACTGCTACTACTTCAGAAGGCAAAGACTTATAAAAAAATCAGACACTTAATTGAAAAAAATTAAAAACTTCAATTTTTTTATTGCCTAACTGTATCACCGCTCTGGGAGTTAATAGATCACAGACCTCTATCACCATTTGTAGGACTTTTAATCAAGATACTTCAGTACATGCTCCACAGCTTTGTTGTGAGAGATCCAATTGCACACCTTGCTTTAAAGGACCATTTTGCTTATGTAAAGGTGACAGCTTATTTCCACTTTGCTTTATACAATTGGATATAGTACAGTAACATAGTTTTTGCACTTGTGTTTCTTCTGTGAGAGCAGCTGGGAATTATTTATTCCCTTTCATGCTTTCTCATGAATAGCTGCAGTTATTACATAATTTCCTTTAATCTTCACTTTCATAAAGTGTAAAAATATTCCTGTGACTCAGAGGTGGCCTTAAAAAGTGAATGTAGTTTCTCACTCATTTATTTTGCTATGTATTAAGCTAATAAATCTAAATCAACACAAAAATCTTCATGGATCTTTCAGAAGGTTACGTCAATAAGATTAAAGACGAAATCAAAACAGACCCAGAATTTTAACAACTTTGACTTATAATTTTTTCTGTTAATTTTTTTCCTATTACAAAATCCATTAACTAAACGCTTCACATATTCCCATTTCTGTTTTTCAAGATTGTTTTTTATTCAGTTGTCAGTCTTACACAGTTTACCTGAAGAAGTTTTCAGAGGCCAAAACCCTGGTGACGAAAGCTACTCTCTTGCTAGAAATCCTATCTAAGGGCAAGTTTCATTTGATAATTCTTTTCAGTTCATCATATCAACTTCAGTAAAAATTGTGTCAAGAAGTATTAAAAAAGAACCAGAACAAAACTTTCTTTAGAACCACAATTCCTGAGGTAACTGAAGGAAATAGATTTTGCGATAGACGCTAAAAGGACACGTGGATGTGTTTATCCACATTACATCACACCAAGCACCTCAGCAGGAGCACAGTTCTAGTTGCTGAAGACATGAAGCACCACTCACTTTCAAATTCAGAAATTCAGAAGACTAGAACTAGAGAACTGGGGCTTTTAAACTCCACAGCTAACAATACTGCCAGACATTGCTGGCCCAAAAAGGTGTTTGATCAACCCATTAATTAATTAGTGTCTGAGCTGCCCAGGCAGCCTTCAGCACAGCAGGGCGAAGCTGTGCAGAGGTAGAAGCCCCATACCCGTGCTTGCCTGGCTGGGACCCGGAGCAGGGCAGGGTTTGACAAACAAGCAGCTCAGAGGTCCTTAGCAGAGCTTGTGTCAGGGACAGGCAGATGCCTGGGCACTGAAACTGCTACAGCCCTCTGATTTTTATCCTCCACTGCTTTTCCACCAGAATATCCAAGTTCCTCCGAAACTTAATTAGCAGCATGTATTAGAATTGGCAGCGTGTACGGAGACTACCTGCTCTGCAGTTTAAAATATTGTTATATGCATATTGCCAACATAAAAAGCACTTACACAGATTTTTATTTAAAATTCATAAGAATATTCTGTCTTCCACTTAGGACTCTGGAAGAAAAATATCTTTTGAATTTTCACATTAAACAGTAAGTTAACAGTAATTTCAGATCTTTGGCTTAACTGAATAGTTTTTGTGACTTATCACAAACAAAAATTAACGAGCTAAAGCAACATGGAGGAAAACACACTGCAAAAAATAGTAGTAAAATTAATGTTAATAATTCAGGAATATTTCCCTCATTGTTATTCAAACTTCAGGGCCTGAAGAGATGTGAGACTGAAAGTTGGTTCTTACACCTATTCAAACTTCCCAGATTTTCAGCATCACTCCTTCGATAAAGCTATGCAAAACAAGTGACTACATAGCGAAAGGTACACGAAATTCATTTCAGGATCCGTTTTATTAAAGGAGAAACTCTTTTTTGCATTAAGATTACAATACTTTTTCATGTCTTGTAGATCTTCCTAAGACTTAGAAAAATCATTTAGTCAATTTTTAGAATAATTTCATTGGCTATATTTAAGATGAGTGTGCTCAGATTAAAATGTTGACATTTTGTTTTAAAATCTGAGGGAGAAGTAAGGAAAAATACAGTCCAATTACATGTAAAATTTAAGAGCTAATTGTTCTCCATGTTCTCTTTCACGTAACCTCTTAACTGTAAAGAAAAATATTATTCTGGAATATTTACTTACTATCACTAATGAGACTATTAATTAAAATATTTTACAAAAATGTAAATTTTCATTACATGTATCTTAACTGAAAATCTGATAATGGCATAACCCTGATACATTCCTGGTAAGGCTGTGTTAAATACACAGCCCAAAAGCCAGATGCAATCTTCTGCTAAATTCTGAAGAAAATATCACCCTGATTTTTCCAAACCATTCTATCAATGCATCCACAACATGCACACCTAAAAATAGAAGGCTTGACCTGAAACAACTGTGGAATCCACACCATGTACTGGAACTTCAAATGAAATTTAAAAATTGCCTTGTAAATTTGTTGTCAAATGGGATAGGAAAGGGAATGGGAAGGACATTGAGTCTCAGCATTTCCCTCTCCTCCTGAACTGGGTCATTAAATGAGGCACCACTTTGGGAGTGTTTCAATCTATCTGTAACCAAGAGCCAACATAAGTCATTTGGGATCTGCATGTGTCTGAGACCTGTTCTGACATGCTCACTGATGTAATCTTCAGCAGAATGTGGTGTGATGATGATACTTGTTTCTTTTAGGATAGTTACAGATCTCAGTGGTTTCATGGAGAGTAGTTTAATACCAGTTCTACCCTCTCCCAGATGAATTCCATAATCATCAGACTTAGACTCCCTGTTACTACCTCTATGTGGTCCTATGATGCTTAACATGCCTGGCTGTATGATGGATTAAGTAGTGGAGGGAGTTCTTATCCATACTACTAGATTTTGGAAGTAAGGACATTCTTCTTGGTCATGGAGGAGACATCGCAGTCCTCTTCAAGCTAAGCAGAGTCAACAACTCTGATCTCCTTCCCTGGCATGAAGCCTATCCAATAGGTGGTTATATATCCCATATTTCCAGATTAATCATCTAATTATTCTATGTGCCAAAGAATTGAGAAGCCTTGTAAAGAATTCCTAATAAACTGCTGTTGTAGGCTCATGCTTCAAGCACTGGTAGGCAGGTGAAGCACAACTGTCACAGGAGTACTGGTGTGAGCCCTCGGATGCCTCTGTGCTAGTGCCTCCCACACCTTCAGGTCTGTGCTCACATTAGGTCTACCTCATGGCAGGAGGCTAGGAAATATTGCTGTGCACAAACAGGCAAAATTTAAGATCAAAGATTATCTTATGGTAATCTGGTTTCTCAAAGAAAGTACCAAAGAGTATATCCTGCATTCACAAATATTTTTTTCAACCAAGAAAAATCTCAAGCCCATGATCAGTGTTATTTTACACCAATGGCACCAATCTCTAGAAAAATAAACAAATGAATCCATAGCTTCATCTACATAAAGCTAGAAAAGCGAGATTGCTTCAGTTCATTGGAGAAAAGGTACATTTCCACAGC
Organism: Eurypyga helias; assembly: GCF_000690775.1. Lineage (NCBI taxonomy): Eukaryota > Metazoa > Chordata > Aves > Eurypygiformes > Eurypygidae > Eurypyga > Eurypyga helias. The sequence goes on from NW_010225097.1 coordinate 65,382, forward strand.
CAGAGTCATTCTCCTCTTCCTTCTTACTTTGTGAACACATGTTAACTGGGAATTTGAATCTGTCCTGGAAGACCTAGTCCCCTTTATGACATTTAATATGTCACACCAGGCATTTAATATGAACATGCCTGGAAAGGATATACTTGTGAAAATATACCACTTAAGTCAATAACAGGTATTTTTTCCATCTTCTCTTTAATCCCAATTGTTTGTCAGATGTGACAGTTAAGACAAACTTCCTAGCCACTGCTCTGAAATTCCATTTTCTCCATTTGAAAAGAGTTAGTAATCTAATTCTTTATCACACAATGATTTATCTTATGATTTATAATATACAAATTCACATCGCTCCCAAGAACTGAAATATTCAACAGCAGCGCTGAGTTCTTTACAACAATGTTTCAGAGACCAAGCACTTCCATCACACCTCAAGAAGCAGCAGGACTTGGTATGTCATTCAAAAAATGCTGCCTTCAAGTATTTGTGGGAGTCCATTTCACTTGTGGAAACACATCAACTTAATACGTAGCAGAAATTATGGCAACTTAAAAAGACTATTTATTTTCACTGCATTGCACTACATTTTGCTGTCAACCATAACAACTTGATGTAAAAAAATAATGGAAGAGATCTGGATGTATTCAGGTAGTGACTGGCACTTAAACCCTATTGTAAAGATTTGTGAAGCTTTTACTTTCAAGCAAGGGAGTAGTTTCATTAATATTGATTACAGATGAGTTGAATACTAAGCACAAGTCCATGTTTATGTGCTACCACAGACAACTATGTGACATAGAAAATATTTTAAATAGAGACTCACAACAGAACAGGTCTGAGGTGCTGTAAGTGATGATGAAATGCAAGCAGTAAAACCAGTAATCAGTGACTTTTTAGCTGGGTCTATAGCCACTAAACCCAGTATCCCTTCTAGCTCACTTTCTCTTTTTCAATCAGTGTAAACACATCAACTGCAGCGGAGTTGGTACCAACCTAGATTGATGTAGATTAAAGTACGTATTCAACACACCTACCCATGCAGAAAGGAGGAATGGATAAGATCCACTGCATGTGCTTTCAACAATATTTATTTCCAACTCGTTAAGTATAATTTAAACATTAAAGAACACCTGAAAGAAGCCTGGGACCAAATCCTATCAACAAGGAAGTTAAATTGTATTCAACACTGCACTCAAACATCTACATTTTAAAACTGGTGACTTGAGTGAGCAGATTGCCTGCTCATAAAAAGCTAAATAAGCACACTTTTGTGTTTCTGATAGCTATCCCACATTTGTTTGAATGCTCAAGATAGAAACAGCAATATCTTTAATATACAAATTAAAGTATAACTTTCTAACACTTTCAACTAGGCACTCTCATTCATCTTCATTAATTATCAGCTAATTATCAACATAATGAATTATGCATTACATTTTGCAGTGGGAACTGTAACCAGTATTGCAAAAGTGGAGGTTAATGAGTAGACTGGGCTATGCAGGACCTGAACAGTGGAGACCCACCTCTTAGCAATTCAATTACCCCATTATATTGATCTTATTTGCTCCATCATTTGAACACAATGAAGTTTATTAACCTAATAACAGTAGTAAGATACTGTTACCCATAGGAGAAATGAACTGAAAATTTCTTAGGAAGTGACTCAGTTCTTATGAGTTTTTAAGAGGGAGGTTTTTTCCTTGCTTGTTTCCTTTAAGGACACATTTCATACCACTCTACTTGGCTTTCCAGTAATTCAGCATTGAAAAGTACTTCTTACAAGTAAAAGAAATCCTTTCACGTATAATTAACATAAAAATTAGTATCCACAACAATTCTTGTAAATTGTTTTGAATTGTGAGCTTGGAAAGCTTGTGATACAAGCGTCAGTCTGAAAAAAAAAAGTGTAATATGCATCACTTGCTAGATAGGAAATGAAAAGCTTGGATGACTTTGTGGAAAGAATATTGGCATTCATTTCAAATATAGCTTTCTTCTAGTATCGTATATTATTTAATTTCCATAGCAACCCACAGGAACAAGAAGCCAGCATTTTCAGAGAAATCTGAATTGATGCAATTCACAAAAGAGAAACCACAACAGACTGGGTATAGTACAGAAAAAGCCAGGGAAATTGTGTTACCAGACACACAGAAGTTACTGAAAAGCTGTATCAAATTTCCACAAGTTACAAGCATCCTATCAAGAACTCATTGCAAATGTTTATGCCATGGTATTTATAGCACTATAACACCACATCTGATAAACTGCATGCATTTTTAAATTATTACTGAAGAGTCAACTGTACTCTCAAAACCTATTAGTGCCTGAAGTGGAAAAAAAGAAAAAACTAAACCCACAAACCAACCTCCAACCCCCCAAAAAACAGAACACATTATACTTGTAGTAAAATGAATAGCTTTCAATTCTCAATAATCATGTTAGTATAATTGGTTATTATCTGCTGATGCTGGACTTGCACCTCTGCTTGATGTTTTTTCCAAGGGGAGAAGAATAATATTTGAAGTCTAAAAAGAAGCACAATCATATTATTTTGTATAAATACAGGATGACATCACATAAGCTATCATATTTGTTAGCTGTTTGGAATAGCCATAGGAAATGCTGAATTATGAGAAAAGTATATTTTCCAAAGTGCTAAGAAGAAAAACTATACTGTTTGGGCAGCCTAGCTTAGAAACCTTACCTAGTGCAATACAATTTGTCCAAGGTTACAGAAGAAAAATTATCAAAGTAAAACTGACAGCCATATATGTTTCAAATTCTTTAAGGGCACAAAGCTCCAGCGTTATTTAAAGTTGACACTAAGATACTATGCCATCATATTGAGAACTTGCAGTCAATTTACATCTTAAGCAAAAACAAACCTCTGAGAAAAAAAAAAAGCATGCAGTCTGCTTGACAAAGTACATAAGTTGAAGCAGCAGTGAAAATAAAAAGCATGATTCATCCTTTCTGGCCATGGTGTGGATGCCCTGGATCACCTCTAACATAGGCAGGTGGACAGGTGAAAGCACGTACACTCGCATCCCAATCTGGATTCAGGTGTGCACATGCTTAGGTAGCACTGCACTGTCTAAACACTAACACCGGAGTGCATCTCCTGGGTTTATTATGCTCAGCCACAAAACAGTTCACAGACTTTTTTTTTTTTTATTATTTCCAAGAGGAAAGGAATTATAACATAAAGCAATGCCATCACTACGTTAACCCTAGGCAGTTTCCTTGCTACCAGGCTGCACAGCTCGACCCCAAAGAAAAGCCGTCATTACCTGTGTGAAGAGACCCTGTGATTAGCCTGAGAAGGTACTGGGCAAATTTCAGTATTTCACGCTTACACCGCTTCCTACAGC
>NW_010225098.1:0-58940 GCF_000690775.1 Eurypyga helias
AAACCATTCTATGATTCATTAACAAACTGATAGTGTTGGATTAACAGTGAACAATAACAATATTACGTTAAACACAGTGTTGCAGAAAGCGTAAATGAGAACAAACAATTTTTAATGGCATGTGAGTCAGTTCCATGGTGAGCATGTGGCTCCAGAAGGATGACACATTCGACATGCAAGTTCTTACCTAGCTCATTTCCTTCCTCTTTCAACTGAAATGACTCCTCAAGGCTGTCATCTAAGAAAAATCTAATGTTATGGGGGATAAACAATGCAGAACATCTGTATTTTGTCCACTTCCTAACTCTTTCTCTTAGATTTGTGACTGCTTATTGGGGAAAAAAAAAAAAAGAGTTTTCTCCGTGTGAATGACAACCAACACAGTTCACTTTAAAATGACAGTATTAAAACCAGTTAATAATATATTTCAGCTTTTCCAAATTACCTTTTCACAGATCTTACTTCAAATTTTCATACTTTTCTTTTCCAACAGGGCTTCCTTGTTGTCTCTGCTAAAATAAATGTGAGTCCCCTTGTCATCCAGGAATTCAGAGTCTGGAAGTTGAGACTCAGAAGACGGAGACAAAAACTACACAAAGAGGCAGCCTTTACTATAGCAGCCACATTCAGGCATCAGGCTCAGACCAAGCTTTTACTACATGAACAAAACATCTATGACCAACAGCCTGGAAAATATAGCATCTGCAAGACACCCTCCTTGAAAAGCCTCCAAGAATGTGAGAGTGTGGTGGGCCAAGAGAACCAGCGATGTCATGACCAGCGAGAGTGACCTCGTACCCATCCTTGATGCCAGTCCAATGCGGCTTGGCTGAGGGTCATGCTAGTTCAGCAGACTTCTCCCTGTTCACCCAAAAGCAACCAGGGAACCCAGGTCAGTACTGCCAGATCCTGCTGACTTACAAGCAAAGACATGGGGAAAGGCAGTAGCAAAAAGAAAATCCTGCCTGGAAAATTCATCAGTTAACGAAATTCTGTCAAACCAAACCATTTCTCTTATAGTTTCAGTTACAGAAGTTATTCTTTATATCCCACCTTCAACTGCTGCCCTGCATCACTGTTTGCCATTACAGCAGGTTGTTTCAGTCCAGTGGTTGCTGCATTTCAGTGTCAGCTGCAGCAGTTCTCTCACTACATGGATGTACACGTGCACATCCTCAGTCTGACATGCGCTCTTGGATCCTTCTGGACTATCAGGGCTCTGTAAAAATAAGTCATTACCAATGTAACAATTTTCACTTTCCCATTTGCAGTGCTATTTTCGAATAGCGCCATTGGCCTAAGGAACTCTCAATCTGGCACATTCCATGACCATTAAACAAACCTACAGGTTTTTCTTTGTTATTATCGCTAATATTTTCATTCAGTTTTCTCTCCCTGTTACCCTCTGAGCTTAAACCCAGTCAAAACTCGTTACAGAGAATATCGTTATCAGAGGAGCTAGAAATGGAAAGGACCTATTAGATCACCAGTTCATCGTCCTGCCAATTAACGCTCGCTCTCTGGAGTACCTTTCCTAATGCTTTGTCCAGTCTAGCTTTAAAAGGGACTAAGCAGTTGGGCTCCTGCCCTCTCCCTCAGGAGACTCTTCCACAGCAAAATGTATCTCGCTGTCAGGAAATTTTACCTTACATTCAGCCTGACTGTCACACCATTAGCCCTTGTTATATCCCTGCGCATTGTGCTAAAAATTCCTCTCTGGCACTCGGGAGAGTGGGAGGGTGTTCGTACTCATCAGAGCGCTACATGTCTCACAAACCACACATTTGTTAGTCATTCCTGAGCTAAGCTCTGAATTGTTTTTAATTTAAACTCGTCTACCTGTACTTCCACCTCTCCTGGACAGCTTTGTCACTCTCCTCCAAAAGTTTTTCCACATTTGTCGGTACCTCTCTGGTTATCAAGGTCCTGGTGTTGACTGTACCAGGTATTTTGGGATTTGGGACGCTAGGCGAAGCTGGACGGGAGGTTCAAACCAATCCAAAGCACGCTTTCTTTTTAACACAGCTTAGTTAAACTGAGCTCCTTGCCGCAGGAGGTGAATGACAGAAGTTTGCATGGGTACAAAGGGAAACAGAGTAAGCTAACGAAGAAAAATGATGATGCACTGAGAGCTCCTACATACATGATCTTGTATCTAAGTGCCTGGACTGCCAAGCTCGTCCTAGTGAGACAAGACAAACGAAAGGCTATTTGATAACTTGATGAAATGCTTTCAAGGGCACTTACCAGCCTTTCACAAGAGGAAATGTGTGTCAGCCACCACCACGTGAGTTTTAGCTCTCAAGGCACCCCATAAAGATGAGCCTGCGTTGTCTCCCCTATGCAAGCATCGGCGGTGTGCACTGGCTTCTGTGCAGGGAAGGACCAGAGGGAGGAGAAGCCCTGTGGTTCTCTGCATCATCACGTCTGGCGTGATGCTGCTGCAGGGCTAAGCCTTACCCCCTAAGCATTTTCTGTCCCTCCTTACAGCAGATCCAAGGCACTGAGATGCTCCTGATTGGGAATGTTAAATCTTCTGGCAGACCAGGATTTCAGTCGTTTTCCTATGCATCGTGTCTCCATTGAAACATCAGTGGTAGGAGAGGTACCGCTGTGCCTGGACAACCTCTCCTGCAGCAGGCAGCAGCTGTGTAGCTCCTGACACAGTTTCAGCACACACACCGGGCTGAGGGCCTTTGCAGAAGACACATCCACAGAGGACCAATGTCCTGTGAATGTCCTGCCAGCTGCCCCGCTTCGCCTCACCCAACATGTATTTTGAAAAGGACAGAGGGCTGGGGAGGAGCAGGAAAAACTAAATACCTAGTGGCCCTCCTTGCCTCCCAGTTTCCCTCCTTCATCCTTTGCCTCTCAGTCACTGTTACACTTCTGGTTTGATTTTGCAAATTCGGGTAGAGAAAGCATCCAGTGTAATTTATTAAATGCCACTGCAATGCAGAGGAATGGAGAAGTGGGGACTAATCCTGCCCAGTGCTGCAAGGATCAGGTAAAGCACTAAGGTTTTTTCTTCATTGCTGAGGGCACGCACCACCTACAGAATGGGAGTCTGGTAAGGGATCAGAGGGAACTCTGGGACACCTGGATTCAGGACCTGATCAGTGGCACCAGACAAACGCCTCAGCCTCTCCAGCCTTCAGTTTGTGTGTCTGATAAATGGGTATGGTTTGATCTTAATTTGAAAAATGTTTCAAGATCCTTAAGATCTTGTGTGAAAGCTCCAGGTTATTGTCATTATTAAGAAAAAGTGTCACAATTATGGTCAACTTTGCCCCTCCCTTTTAGGTCTGTCACTAAGTGCTGGCGTTTCATAATAAGCCCACCCTACCCCATTTACAGGGCATGCTTTTCCAGAGAGCTTTATGGAGGGTGTCCCAAACATGGTGCTTTGGCTTTACTTAGGAAATAACTCAGTGGCCCTGTAGGAAAGGCCACTGGGATCACTGTGTCCTGCTGTGTCCCGCATGATCTATATGAGGATTGCAGAGAGCCCCTTTAACTCGAGTTTTTCCAAATCAGGAAAACTGCAAGGAGGCTCTTGGTTTGGCTCATCATCAGCTTGGACTGTAGAGACGGTTTCCAGGTGGAGATGGCCATGTGTGATACCATCTGCATCTCCATCAGACAAATTGCCTCTTCCCTAGCAGCATGGAAGAGTTGCTATCTGAATGCAGGGCCGACTGTCTCACGTGGATCATCTCCCATCTACTTAGCACTGGGAAATTTCAGTAATTTTCTTCGTTGTGCATCATGTCTTTATTGAAACATCAGTGCTAGGAGAGGTACCACTGTGCCTGGAGAACCTCTGCTCCAGCTGATCTCCTTCACAGCCCAGAGAAAGTGGTAGCAATCAACAGGCCCTGCAAGTTAAGAGGCACTTTCCCATCTGTTGCCCTGTCCTCTGCAGAGCCTCCTCCTCCTGGCAGGTAACAAGGTTCCTTTCAAGGCTGTAACTGGTACATCTTACAGTGGCTCTCCTGAAACACACTGAATTCAAGGTAGGAATTTCTCCTCCCTGTCCCAACCAGGTGTTGTCATCCCTGGCCTGAAGATGGATGTTGTTCCAGGTGTCACAGGCAGCCCACACGACTGGGCAGAAATGTGCTCACAGACACGCTGGTTCCTGCTCAGCCTGGCAAACCCATGCCCGTGCACAGGAGCCCTCCAGAAGCCTGTGTTGCCCCTGCAGAACAAGCTCTGAGCTGCAGGCCGGGCTGCCTGGGCAAGGTGGCTGTCCTGGTGCACAGGAGCAAGCGAGGAAAGCAGAGAGCACCCCAGGAGCTGGGTGCCTTTGGAGTCCTGGCTCCCCTGCCAATATATTTCACAGTAGCCCTAAGGATGCTTAACAACTCCAACGCTGTGAGCAGTCGAGGAATTCAATCTGTTAAGTGCCACAGAAGGTGTCAGGGAATAAGCAGAGGAGGCACAGCCAATGATTCCAGATGTGTGATCAAATAGAAAGGAAGCCAGAAAAGTACCAAGCACTTTTCCAAACAGGAACGAGAGAGCCTTCAGTGGCCAAGCTGTCCTCTCTTGGAGCCTCACGGGCTGCACTGATGTGGAGACGGTATCGCTGCACAAGCCTGCCCTCTAGTACAGATCAAAACGGACTTTTATTATTAACTTTTAAGAAGCTAGAATATTTCAATTTATTTTTAATTAGGGCAGGACATTTAAGTAGTTCAAACGTCTTTTATAAAGCTGGCCTTTCTACTGAGTCACCTTTCTTCCCACAAGCAGAGAAGGACCTGCATTGTCACCAGTAGCGGGTGTTGCCCAGGAGCCTGAAACAAATGCCAGAAAGTCTTTCAGGCTGGAAGGAAACTGTCTCAAGTGGGGAAGGGAGTTCTCTGCCCAAAACTTGATTGCTCTTTGAAGGCAGAGTGCTCAGAAGACTGTTGGCTCTCTGACAGCAGGAGGCACCACAAAGTATTGAATTTTTCTTGGAAAAAGGTGATTTTCTGTGTATCGGAGCAAAGCAGCGGGAGAGAGAAGTCTCTCATCCCACAGAGTATGAGGAACAACAACTCAGCTTTTGTATCCTCAGCACAGAAAGGAGGCTGACATCACCCACTCCAACCATTTTTGTATGTACGTGCGCGTGTGGCAACAAGTAACATGATTTGGCAAGGTGCTGCAGATCTCTTCAGCAATGCTGGGCTGCCCTCCTTGTTCAAAACTAAGAGGCAACGCTGCAAGACCAGGAACAACAGAAAATAATTTCATTCTTAACCAAATTCAAATTTTTTCAGTTTCTTGCAAGCGGAAAGGAATGAAAAGCGATGCAGACTACACAGCACAGTAACACAGCAGCTTGTAAACACACACAGAAGGCTGCCGTTATTATTTATCAAAAATACATTTGTAATCATTTTCTGGAAGTACGTGCAGGGGAGCATGCTGGGCATCAGGTTCTCACTAATATGCTGTGTCCCCATCTGAACTTGCAGTCAGGACACACTCACGCTGACAACTTTCATTACAACCCTGCTATTTCTCTGTCTCATCTCCTTAAGGAGTGATGGGTGCCCACCCTTCCACTGCCGGTGACCTTCGCTGACTTTCTAACCCCCTGGAATGAACCCATCCACACTGGATCAAGGTGAGGGTCTCCGAGGCATGAGGTTCTGACAAACTTTGTGAAAAACAACAGCCGTGCTGAGAGGAGAGACACAAACGTTAATGCCTGTGCACAGGGGCCATCAATCTGGCTCGCTTGGCCCCTTGGCCAGCCAGCGTGAAAGCCCCCCGAGCAAGCTCCTGGCAAGTCACCGGGCACTAAGTGGGACACCGTGGTAGAAAGGGGTGACGTGTGGGGTCATGGCAGGGAGCTTAAATACCCCGAGCAAGCTCCTGGCAAGGCACCGGGCACTAAGTGGAACACCGTGGTAGAAAGGGGTGAAGAGCTGACGTGTGGGGTCATGGCAGGGAGCTTAAATAGCATTTAAGAGGCTGTAGAAGAAAAGAGGTGTTCCGGGGGAGGGCCCAAGGAGACATGTATTGTGGGCATGGGACAGAAATTTGAAGGCAATCAGGCTCCACTGGTGTTGCTGTGCAAGGCACAGGGTGTCCTCAGAACCCCCAGTGCCCAGGCAAGGGCTTCCTGATGGACACTGGGCAGACGTTATCTGGAGAGCTGTTCGGTCATCTCAGAAGGCCCCATCTCCCCCTGAAAGCACCTGCCAAGCTGCTGAACATCCAACAAAAAGGGCCTCAGAGTGGGTACATGAGGTTAAAACTTTGACTGAGTTAAACCTCCATCAATCCCCTCGTGATTGGGAAGACACAAACCAACCTACAGACCTCCACTTCCATTCCTACACTGATTTATCCAATTCCTATACCGAGAACTGTCAATAAAGGCCTGGTGAATATTAGTTTCTCTACCACCTGTGAGTAAAAAGTTGGCATGGGAATCAATAAACCCTTGAATTAACCATCCGTTACAACAACAACTGATGACCAAAAAGCCTGGCTGTGCATGTTAGTTGTTTACTATGTGCCTATGCAACAGCATCCGTGCCTCCTGGTGGGGTTGTGGGAGGGAAGAGTCATTCAGCTCTTTGAGCCCAGGACATCAGAAGACAACTGCTCCCGCCTTGCTGCTCAGCTACCCTGTGGTCTCTCCCTAAACCTGCTCCCCTCTCCCAAAACACCAGTGTCACCCCGGCCATCGAGTGCCGGGTTTCAAAACGTTTCAGTGACTAAACATTTGGACAGATGCCCCGTGGGACCTTCAGACCCGCACAGACATCAACACAATCCCACAAGCAGTTATCCGTACCTGCCAGGGTCTAATAGATTTTTTTTATTCCCCACCCTTCGTGTCAACGTGCCTCACGTCAGCAGCCGAAGATGGCTATCGGCGTTCCACGAGCACACAGCGATTCCACTGAAAAATGGCTGCACAGGCACGGCGTCACAAGACGCACCTAATTGATGCTTAGCTGCACCAAACAGCAACCCAGTGCTTCTGGCTGTATCACACTGTGAGACGAGTGAAGCCGCAGACACTACAATAAAAAGAGAACAATCTACTGCCCATTTAAGTGGCAGCTGCTCTGGATGGCTGCGGTGCTGCCCAGCAAATTACTGAGCAGGCAGAGGCACAATTCCCTGGACCGCGTGTTAATCACCTGCATCCAGAGGGTGAGCACAGAGAGACCCTGCAGTAATGCGGCGCGGGAGCACGGGCTTTAGGCTGTGGTATAATAAATCTCCCTGCTTACAGCCTGACACTGCTTCTTCCCCAAAGTTACACCAAACTTAAATAGCAAAAGCTGCAAGGAGAGGTACGCAAAGCTGAAATGAGAAAGCAGGTCATGGCAGGAGGAGTTTTCGGCAGAGTTGTTCCACGTACACAAGGCAGACTAAAACAGACCCTACTTAGTTAACAGTGGGCATACACAGAATAACAGAGGCCATCTGACAAAAGCCCAAAAGCATGAAAAACTGCCAAACAGGCGAGCGCATCAGATGTTAATGACGATCAAACCTTACACAACAGATTCTGGAGAAGTCAGTGCCTTCACCCAGCGTATGCCCGCGCTCCGTGTTGCACTGCAGTCGTCTCCTCTGAGATACTCAGCTTACAATTCAGATGTAATTGCAGTAACGCTTAAAAGCAGGTAGTAAGTGCCAACGGTTCGTTGTGTCCCCTACAGATTTGTTCAAGGTCCTCACAGGACTGCTTCAGTTCTGGTGGCCTTCCAGAGACAATGCTCACATAGCCTAAAATTTGATCAAGATGAGTTTTATTAGTCAATTTGGCCTGTTCTACACAGAAAGCAAAGCCGGTTTACAGAAACAGTCTTCTCTCAGCAAAGACGCACAGAAGACAGTATCATGAAACGAGCTTTTCAGATATGGTTACTTATTTCAGAGCTGAAGTACAAATCCATTTTCTCCCCCAGATGGTAAGGATTCTGATGGAGATAGCTCAGTGGTAGCAAGCAGCAAGCCTCAAATACCCAGCACAGCTATTTCATATGCTCGCATTGAATTCAACAGAAACCCCTTGTGCGTAAAACTACTTCTGCCTGTATTTGGGGGGGCGATAATAAGACAGAGTGCTTTATGACCTTGGCTTAACTAACAACCACCACCCAACCTTCAGCCAACACACAGTGAAGACAAAGTTCTTTAATTTTACCCAGATACGAACTCAATGAGATTGTGCCCCTGTACTCGGCACTGCTGAGGCCGCACCTCGAGTACTGTGTTCAGGGCCCCTCGCTACAAGAAGGACACAGAGATGCTGCAGCGTGTCCAGAGAAGGGGGACAAAGCTGCTGAAGGGTCTGGAGAACAAGTCTTATAAGGAGCAGCTGAGGGAGCTGGGGTTGTTTAGCATGGAGAAAAGGAGGCTGAGGGGAGACCTGATCGCTCTCTACAGCTACCTGAACAGAGGTTGTAGGGAGGCGGGTGCTGGTCTGTTCTCCCGGGTAACTGGTGACAGGACAAGAGGAAATGGCCTGAAGTTGAGTCAGGGGAGGTTTAGATCAGATATTAGTAAAAGCTTCTTCACTGAAAGAGTGGTCAGGCATTGGAACGGGCTGCCCAGGGAGGTGGTGGAGGCACCATCCCTGGAGGGGTTTCAGGGACGTGGTGCTTGAGGACATGGTCTAGTGGGTGTGGTGCTGTTGGGTTGACGGTTGGACTAGATGGTCTTACAGGTCTTTTCCAACCTTAGTGATTCTGTGACACAATTCTTTTATTTGGGGCAAGACTCCCTGTGTTTACCACAAAGGACTACCAGAGGGTCCTGTCTTGGCCATGAATTTTACCTGGGACAGCTGAAATGCATTAGTCACTGCAGATAAAACCAGCCAAAATTAAAAAAAAAAAAAACCAACAAAACAAAACAAACAAACAAAACCCTAGCCCCTACATGAAATTATTCAAGGGCTGAGATGAATTTGTCAATACTTTAAAACTCAGTACAGCTGCACAGAGTAAGAAGACAATAAATTCAGCGCTGAATATGGCCACCAACCTGCAGAAGGGAGAGGAGTAACACTCTCAGTGGAAGGCAAACGACTACCACCAGTGGTTTACTAATCTAGTTTGGAGTCTCGGTACAATACTGCTTTCAGCTACGTGCAATTGTTTGACCGTGCCTGGCAGTACTATGACAGAGGTCACTGGAGTCTCAAGGGTAAAAAAACCAGAGCAATTTACTGCTTAACTAGCTCGCAACACTTTTCCATTGCAGCTCCTTTAATGAGAACATCAACACCAGGTAAGTCTCAGTGAACTGCAGATTCGTTGCCAGTTTACTGGGAAGATCCCAAACTGGGTGTTATAGGTCTTTAGCCTTCCAGGAATCACGGCGAGCTTGAAAACTAACAGCAACTAGGAACAAAACCAGCACCCAGAACATTAAAACAGTATGTTCTGCTCAGTCATACAGGTCCCCAGCCAGTTCTCCTGGGGACATGTAGCTTCTTTTGCTACAATTGATTTTTTTCCCCTTTTATTAAAGGATGCTGATATAAAACCCAGCAGCACGCAAAAATAAACTCAGGCAGTTGACATACACAGGAAGCAGGGCCTTGTGCCTGTCACCACTCTAATCCATCAGCATGCAAATTAATTACTCAAATGCTGCTCCCCTTAATATTTCCACATGGCAAGGTATTATGTTGATATTTCGGAACTCATCCAACTTTACTAGACCTGTAGCCCATCCAAGACTGAGGGGATGTTCATCAGACAGACTAGACTGTAGGCTAGCAGAGACTAGCAACTGAACTTACCTTGGCAGCTACGTTGTTCTTGGTCTTCAAGCTAGTTCAGCTACCTTTGTGCCAAGTACGTCTTAAGAAAAGCCAAGTGACAGCTGAGGGTGGCCCTTTCTTGGACAGTCAGTCTGTGAGTGTACCAAGGACCTTCCTCAGTCAAGTTTTCTGCACTCCCACCAAGGATCAGCTCAGCCCCCAAGATACTGTTAGCATCACGTGTCTCTGATCAGTGGTAAAATCAATCACGGCTATTGCAGCCTTAGATTCTCATGGGCTCTGTGTCAGTATCCACAAGGGACCATATGGTTTGAGAGTCTACTAGGGCCCATAGTAAATTTCCCCTGTAAAATTAAGGTCAGGCTTTGAAGGGAAAGTCATGTTTTGCAAAGGACAGCAGCATAAAAATGCAACTCTGATGCCTTTTGATCTGAGGTCTGCTGTGCTATTAGTGGTGAATCTTTTCCAGAACAATAGGTCTTCAGAACATATCAAACCTAGAATACCTGTGATAAAGCCTTACCTAATCTAAACATACCCAATTATTCCTCTTTTGCTCACAGCCAGCCCATCTGACTTTACAGGCCTCAAAATCCTTTGTATAATTGAATCACGCTGGCTCCTGAAGAAGCTGTTATTTTTTTTAATCTCAATCGTTTGCATTTTTGTCTGAAAGTTGCTGCTACGTAACCACCTCCTCCAGAAGGTGATCCCATGGTGGCAGGCCAACTTCAGGGAAAGCTTTGCATTTCCCCCTTATTCTATTAGCCTATGAGATTAATCCTTCAGGTTTCAAAGAATAAAGTTACTCCACCAAGACCCGGCTGTTGCAGGGAGCCCCTCCTCACCAGCATGCAGGCAGTTCACAGCCAGGCGCTCAAACACAACTGATGTTCGTGGCTGGAGACTGGCCGATTCAAGAACACCCAAGTCTCCTTGCCAAGCCGCACAGGACAGTCCGTGGCTGCAGTGACAAAGGCTCATCGTCCAATTTTCTCTTCCTTGCTTTCCCCAAATTTCTGTTCACCCAAAACTGGCCGATCAGAATGAGAGAAGAACTGAAGGATTTGGGAAGCAGAAAAGGGAAACATCACTAATCAATAAATTAAAAGGGCTGCAATCTACATAACCCCAGACAGTCTCTTGTTTTCCCAAGAGACTTAGTTCTTCATACAGCAGGCAGTTTTTAGTACTTTCTCCATAGGCAATCCTAGCAATTAACATCCACATAATTTGCTGGCAGCATTGATCAGGTCCTGTCTTGGAACAATTAATGCTCAGTGCAGCTTAGGGGAGTGCTCCTCCTCTTCAGTGGTCCTCACTGAGAATCCTGAAAAGGCAAAGGATGAAGGAGACAGAGAAACATCAAACGGGCCAGGCTGTATTTATGGATCTTAGTAGATCCTGGTGTAAGCAAACCCAGGTAGGCTTTTCTGGTGCCTAAATGTCACCCATTCTTTTTGCTGTGTAGAAAGTCTAGCATATTGTTTTCATAATCAAGTTACTTGGATAACACAACAGTGATTTAGATTAGGATTTGTTTACACAGCTAAATATGTTGAGTAATGAAACTAAAATGAGCTCTCCGCTTCTGTCACATCTGCAACAGTAACGGGCTTCTTATGGTGGAGCACAAGCCTGCTGCACAGGTGTTGCCTGCTGAGGTATAAATCACTGTTAGACGCTGTTTATTGCAGCGCTTTTATTGCCTTCTTCCCAGAAGGAGGGAATGTTTCCTGCACACCAACCAGATGTGACCTGCAAGACTGTATGAAATACCATTACAAGCCAAAGCAGGTCCCATATTCCATATCAGCATCTGCAATGGCTCATCAAGTATTTATCAGACCATTTGAACACTTCTACCTACTAGCATTGCACCGCCAGAATTTACTTATTATAACCTGCAGTGAAAAAGCCAAGCATCCTGTAAAGCAACTGGTGCCTGAAATAGTAGGAGATCCCATTTTAGTCTGGTTCCTTGCCTTAAAGGTCAAATTTCTGAGCAGACACTGCTGCTAGAAAGTAAGGTACTGTGAGAGATCAAGGCAGCAGTGTTTCAGGGCATTGTAGGGAAGAGTTTCTCTTCTCTGACATCCTGTCCCATGTGATATCAGTCCTTTGGTGGTGACAGAGGAACAGACTTCTCTTACACTGGTGCCTGTGTGAGGAGAAATGAGACAAGGGAGCCCCTCACCTCGGGAAGGCGGCACGGCTCGGAGCGCCTTGCTATGCAGCTCTGCTTAGCCCTGTGGGAGCAGAGCGATCCAGCAGCAAAGATTCATCGAAGACCCAACATTTGAGGACAGCGAAGCCTGGCCCCAGAGCCCCACTGGTTCCTTCTCTTTAGCAGATGAAAGCAATACCCATGGGCTCAGAACGTAAGAGAGCCAAACTCCCTAAGACGTACTTCTTGGAAGGTTTCTTGAAGCAAAACCTGCCATTTCTTATTTAAAAAAGAGGGGGGTGGGATGGAAAGATAAAATACTATGTCTCTGATTTGCTTCACTCGTTACATGGACAGAAGATCCTGTCAACACAGAAATAATGCCAAGTATTTACAGTTTAATGGAACCCAGGGACCAATTAACAACATAGAAAACCACCAGGCAGTGTATTTCTTATCGTAACAGGAGGGAAATTTTACATTACCGCTGTTCCCCCATTTCTTAAAATAAAGCGCCAGCGCTTTGTCAATGATTTCTCAGTAGTAATGTTTATTATCTGGTAGTTTTACCATTGTGCATTTATCAACTGTCTTCCATGTGCTCGAGTCAGTCACAAAACCCTCGCCTTTACTTCTGTCCCCCCAAAAAAAGAGAAAAAGGGGGGGGGGAAAAGAAAAGAAATAAAAATAAGAGAAAGGAAAAAGCAACTGTCATTAGGGCCTTGGCCCAGCGCTACTAGAACCTGCCCTCAACCCCAAGTTCTCGAACCGCTGATTCTTCGATGGCTCGATGGATGCGATGCACCTCGTCCTGCGTTAATGTCCTCTCTGGGTGGCGGTAAATGATACGGTAGCAATGGCTGACCTTCTTTGTCCTACAAAACATAAACCAAAAGTGGACTCATAAATACACGTGCCTACAAATGCAAATACATGAGGCCAAACACTTACCCTCCGGAAATTTTTTTATTTGCAGTCTAATTTTGCTCCTGTTGCTTGAAAATCACCTTAATGCTAAAATACACAGTGTGAAGAGGTGGGACTGAGCTGAATTCTAATTCTGGCAGAGGACTTTGCTGAAGTCCACCTTGTAACTCAACTTGTATTGTAGTGTGTTAGCTTCTTTCTAGCGCCAACAAGCCCAGGAAGAAGGCTATGCTAACATCACTGAACTGCTGCTGACACCACAGCGCTCTGGTTTTGGTGTTCTGGGGTTTACCTTGAGGGACCACTGAGCTACAAGCTTGGGAAAAAACCAGTAAGTTGAATAGAGAGCAAAAAATCTTCTTGCTCTCCATCAAAAACATGACATAGCTCTTGCAAGGCCATCTCTACAGCTGCAGAGCTTGTATTACTGAATTTAAATGGCAGTTGTGGCACCTGTCTTATTTTTAGTTTCAAATGGAGCCCACACACAGCTTTTTCTTTCAAAGGTAAACACTCACTTCAGCGAAAGAAAGAAAAACGGAGGGGGAATAATAACAGGAAACCAGAGATCAAGTACTAGACAGAAGGATCTCCCAGACTGGCAGAACTCTGCATTTAATGGCACACAAAGGCATTCAGCAAATTTCAGGTCATCTCTCTCCTGAAAACTGTTTCATGTTAGAAACCATGTTTATTACGACTACTTGATTAAAGCTAAGGTTGTATGTGCTCATACACAAAGACAACTCTTAAGATGCTCATTTCAACCCCAAATCCTACTAGAAACAGGCACAGTTAGTTTTTAACTTGGAATAGCTATTTGATACCAACTCTGTCCTACCCATTATGGGTGGGAAGCTTGTCCTGATCCCACTGGTAGTTTGCAACAAAAAGGTTATCTCAAATTAAAGCCCTCCTCCTTTTTTTGTGTGTTCTGAAGATAAAGCAAGCTAAATCTGACTGGCGTAGGAAAGGGCAAACTGCATTTCATAAGGTGTTAAGCTGACTGCGGTTAACTGCTAAAAACCAGCCAAGAGCTTTCCCTGGGTGCGGATTAAACCCTGTAGAAAAGCCATCTATGAGTAAAGAGGGGGAGGTGTAACTGTGGAGAAGGCGTTGCTCTGATCTGCTCCACCTCTGCAAAGCAGTTGAGGGGACGGACCCAGCAGCAGCAAGTAAATGGAACAACCAGGGTTTGGCCAAATGCTACACCGTAAGAGAGAAATTTTAATAAGATGGAGTTATAATGACTTGAGGCTCACCAGAAACAGTTTTCACAACCAAGCTGGCAAATACCACTTCAGCTGGCAGTATTTCAGCTTTTAGTGGCGCTACAGCAGCCCACCTGAACAAAAACACCTGCAAATTGCTTTGGCTGAAAATCTGTTTAGAAGATGTACAGTCACAGCCCTGATCCTGAAGTCTTGTATATGCTGGGAATATATCCTGTGATGGAAGACTCACTGCCACCATTTAATGTGATGTAGACACAAGTTTGCTTAACGTATTTAAGCTGTGGTAGGGGTAGCTACAGCGCTGTTTCTTCACTGGTCATGCTTAACCAAAGGCAACAATTTCTCTTGACCCAAGTGTTTAGGTATCACCCTCCCTCCATCCTAGTGAGAGTTCATTCATGAGGCAAATCAAATAGTTCAGAATAGGATGCAATAGTTTCTCGAGGGTGGTGTGGCAAACCAGCATCTTTCGGAAGCATTAAAATTAGGAAAGGGTAGAGGTCTTACAGAGTAGCACTGGACTAGGGTTCTGTTAGCTGCAGCTGAAGTTAAGCACTGGCGCAGGTGAAATAAAACATGGACTGCATTAAATGTAATTCATCTAATTCTAATTGTCACAAAACCATGATGTAACTACTAACACACATGGCTGGATGTGCATCACTCACACGGTTGGTATATTCCATTTTTCTCTCACCTTTTGGCTAGGTTTATTTGCATCTTTGTTACTAATTAGAAAGAAGGAGTATAATGGTTCCATGCTATTTCAATAAAAGACACACTGCAAGTTTCAAAACCTTAAGCACTGTTTTCAGAGTAGTATTAGTTAACTTGTCAAGGGAGATGAGGAAGAGTGCTTCTTGGCTTTTTCCCCCCAAGCACCCCCCCACCCATAAAATACTAAGGCAATGTGATTAATAGCTGCTGTCGGATGCAACGGGAAACAATTACTGTCAGCAAATAATACGTGTTTGTGGATTCCCCTTCTTGCTTTCCTTTTCTTCTGCGGAGTCAGTGCGTTTGCCTACCTTAAAGATGGCTCTGCTAACGCATCATGAACTCTCCTGCACGTCACGCTGCAGCCTGACGATACAGAAGCAGTAGCTCTCTATCCCGAGCAACAGAAAATTTGAGGCCAAAACCTAGAACAGCAGCTTCACCAGGTAAAAAAAAAAAACAAAACCAACCACCAAAACAAAAAACCAAACCCAGGAGCTTAACAGTGAGTGCGTTGGGCTTAATTTGCCTAAACTGCACCAGCAGACAAGCCCATGCGGTTCGCAGCCACGTGGGCTCCTCTCTCCCATTAGGCTTCAGCTGATCTGAGCGTCACAAGCCTCCTCTGCACCAGCCTGCGGCTTTCAGGTAATGAAACACAGCGGATACAGCGAAGCACTGCTCAAAGGGAAGATAGGGATTTATTCCGAAGCCACGTGAGGAAACAAGAACGTGGTCCATGAACAAACACCGGAGTGAAACAATGCATAAGGCTCTTTCCTATGGGGTTTTTTTGGAGGAAACAGCTTTGCCTGGTGATTCTCAGGAACTGGCACACAGCCGCCTCCACGTGCTGGGGAGTCGCTCACAGCCAGGTCAGAGTCACGGCATGGGGCCAGCCTGAAGGTCAGTGGCTGTGTTTTGATACTGCAGCCTCCTATCTGAGCACAGCAAGAAATTAAAGGGCCTTAGTCTGCCACTCGCCTAATAAAATGAACGTGACACTGGGACCAGAGCTAGAATAAAGGGTATGTCAGGCAATACAAATACCTGTGTGTTAGCTTTCCCTGCCAGGAAGTCCACTGAAGGAGGTTTTAAATACACCTTGGGCAGAAAGCTGATCCCAGAAGCCACAAACAGCAAAACATCTAAACATACAGGGGAATCCGCCTCAGTGGTTAGGTAAGACCAGGACATGGGATCAGTTGGTCCCCAAAATGTTGCCCCAAGAATAAGTGCCCAGTATTGGCATTTGTCTCATCCACATACAATACTGTAACAAGAATGAAAATTTCTCCATCCTGTACCTGAAGAGGGAGATAAAAGGGCAGCAGTGAGCTGGGGAAAAACCCCTCAGTTTTAAACGGCGTTCAACTTTCCATCTCTCTTAAATAAAGCACAGAAGCATGGAGACTTCTGTAGGGAGGTTACCCCTGCCCTCATGTGGGTGAGGACAACACAGAATCAGACATTTTTTCTAGAAAGCTGGATGTACTCTGAAAAGTACAGAAAAGTAGAGATGACAACCTCTCTCAGTATCAAGGAGCAAAAAAGAGTACCACCGCTTTGCTATTCTGACCAGTGCACCAAGCAGCACTACTCACCACCATACCTATTCTGCACCTCCTCCTATGCCAAGTGAAAGATCTCCACTCATGGCAATGCACGTATTTGGGATTCTCTCTGTTAAGGGGAGTCATGTTAATGAGGTTCTTTGAGGTTCTCCCAATTCCTACCATCCTACACCACTCCCCCCTCCCCCCCCCAAAGATTCATCATGCCATTACCTCACATAAACCTTCACACTGCCCTCCATGACCACAGAGATCAAGTCATGCTCTGAGTATGCAGGGAATGGCCTTAGGGAAGAGAAAGGCTCATTTTGTTTGCAACAATGTCCAGAAAGGGATAATGACAGGAAGAAAGGAAAACACTGGCTCATGTTAACAGCACTATCGTTGCTGAAGCCATGTAGGGAGCAGAGTTTTGGCTTTGCCTTGTGGCTCCAACAGTTCCAGAATGGGTTATGTTGTATGTGGAAATGGGGAGGAATATTAAACTGCAGGAAGAATAAGAAGATGTAAGTACCTTTTCCTCTTTGTTTCATGCTTTCAGACCACATCCACCACTATGACAGTAGGCACAACTGCTAAATGTCATGCTATAAATTTTAAATTGACAAATAGTGCACTTGGCCATCATGGAAAATGGTGAAAGGCTTGTGCTATATCCCTCACTGTCAATGGCAAATAATTCAATTACCATGGCAATATGCATGTAAAATATAGCTGTAATTCTCTGAACAAAGGCCCTTCCCAAAGATGCATTCTTATCAGTCCTTTCGAATGCTAATATTCCATTTCTCTGGAACGGTGTATTTTATACAACAGGTTATTTTAAAAAATGAACATGTTTTTGTTCAAGGTGATTTTGATGCTAGTGAAAGGCACTAGATCACCTCCAGAAGAAAGAATTGTTTTAAACCCAGAGAAAGTAGGGAATGGTCATTTCTGTTCGACCTCTTTTCCAGCTGACACCTGGCAGAAGATTGGTTCAGCTTCAAAGATAGTTCAGGTCAACATAAGCATGGTGAGACTGTCAACATTATCTGACCACTGCAGATTTTTTTGGTGGTCACTCTAAAAGAGATGCATGTTTAATGACAGACAGTTGGACCAAAATATTGTTCTTCTGTTTCACAAAACTGAGACAGTAATGGACTTTTTTGCTCTTTTCTAATTGGACTTGGTGAAATCTGTATTTGAATACCAAACCCTGAACCTGCTTGGCCTTTTCATTCTTTCCTTCTTTAATATTAATTCCATTTTAGGCTTTTCTCTTAATGTAGGAAAAAAATGTCAAAATTCTGTTAAAAGCCAGCTTATTGATAAAGATAAAAACCATGGTATGGGGTGAAGTGGCAAAGGAGATAAATAACACCTGCTAGTTAAGATAATGAAAGGTGCGTGAAAAATGAAAGCATTCAGAAACTTTCCAGCTTCTCAGTCACTGAGACACTGTTAAATAGCCATAAACTGGATTTAAGCCATTGTCAAGTATCCAAAAACACTGAGCTGGTTAGAAAGTTTTGATCACAATTTTCCTTTTCTACCTAAATCTATCACCTAAATTCTTACATGCAGGATGAGATACAAACAGATATATACTGAAAAATACGTTTCATAAGCATCAACTGAAAGAAGTCGTCTCCAGGCTGTTAGAGGTACTCATTAAAAGTTTAGTGAAACAATTCAACGACTAACTTGTGCTTTGGGCCAGCGCCTTGGTCCCTGACGACCTTTTCTCATTTCAATTTATCACCTTGGTTTGTTGATACATGCCAGCAAAAGCAGAACTAACATGACTGGTGCAGGGCTCTGTTCCGCCAGCTCCCAAGCAGAGGGAAGGCTTGTAAACAAACCGAGTTACACAAGAAACAGAGAGTATTTCCCTCGTGCACTGTTACAGTCATCTCAGTAACCAGCCAACGACACGGTCAACCCATCTCACATCCAAGCACTTCCCATTAAAAGCTCTTAAGCCTCACAGCATCAAAAATAACGGAATCCACCACATGCAGGCAATGATGAAATATCTCTGGGGTGAAGAATAAGGAGAAAAATATCACTCTCCATTCTAGCAAAAGAAAATCCAAAGTCCCCACAGGATTATAAACTAACTGTGACACAGAGTTTTGCTGCAACAGAAGGCCAGAAAAAAACTGCCAAGACTTGGGGTTTGGGATTGCAGGTTTTTTTTATTTTGTTTTTAATACAATGACTCATGGATTCCTTGAAGAAAGCAATGATCAGTGGTTATAAAGTGTAGCAGTTTAGCCCTGTCGGGCAATTAAGCACCACCGGTTGCTCTAACACACCCTCCCCCCCTAATCCCAGTGAGGAAGGGTGAGAGGAAAAACAAGGGAGGCTCGTGGAAGTTGAGATAAGAACTATTTAATTATATAAATGAAACTTGCAGAGTTACTAACAACGCTATCGTTAATAAGTAATTAAAACAACAGAAAAACAGAACAAATGATACAGGATCTCGCCACCCGTGGGCAGACACAGCCAGGTTCCAGGACAGCAAACAAAAATAAATCCAAAACCCTGAGGAGAAAAAAACCCCTCAATCAGCCTAAGAGCTGAGAGCAGAGGGAAAAAAACCTTCCAACTCCCCCTTCCCAGAGCAATCTGCCTGACAAAAGACGCTGTCTGCTAATCACCTGAGACACGACGTCGGACAAAGACTGTGCAGCTGAGAGGGAGAAAAAAAACTCGAGCTGTTGGCAGGAACCTCTGGGGTGACCCCCCCCTCCACCTTCCGGGTCCAGTCTCTGCAAGCTTCCCTCCGGCCCGCTCCCAGCACCGCCTGTACAGTGACCACTCGGCTTGACATCTTATGGAACGAAACAAAATCTTATAGACTGCCCGAGGAGAGCAGCTCATCGCTGCCTGGGACTAGGACATAACGCAGGGTATGAAAACAGCTCTCAAGGGGATGGATTCCAGCATCAGTGCTGCCTGCTTGTCCTCCAATCTCCCTCTCTTTGGGAAAACCATCTATCAAGCACAGGCAACAGAATTCCCATCTTATATTCCACATGGATTTAAACATGGATGTGACTAAGAGTTGTCCCTCTTGTAAGACAAACTTTGTGCTCTCAGTTCACACGAGGCCTCCTCAATTTTTAGGGGCTCACCACTCCATCTACTGAGTCAGTTCAAAATACTGCTTTAAATCCAGGAAGATTCAAGAGTAGGCTAGAGGCTGAATATTTTCAAGACTTGGGTTGCTGTCAGGGTAGTAACCCTGGAGCACTCATCATGCCAGATAGATACAACGTTATGCACTTTTAATGGAACGAGTCTCTCAACACGGCTGAGGCTCCCAGGAATAAAGGAAAGCCGTGCAGTGGGTATGCAGACAAAGATCAGAACGTGTGCAAGCCTGTGAGGCTCAGAATAGGGTACAAAAACCTACTTTTTCTTCAGGGTTATCACCATGACAGGTACAAGAACTGCACAGGTGGAATAAAGATAGGGAAAAGCAAACTTTCCAACACAAACGCACTCATACAAAACCCTGTGAAATAACTTCTACCTGTTGCAGAGGCAAACGAAAGAAGGTCGTTTGGTAAAATACTTGAGATGCTTAATTTTAGACACTAAACATTGAAAAATAATTGGATGCTGAAAGGAAGAGGGAAAAGTGATAGTCAACATCAGACAAGACAGAATACCCATTCTCTGTACAGCACACAGTTTTATTCAGCTTCATTTTCCCTAGGTTTGAATGAAAATGTTCGGTGTCAAATGCTCTGCAATATCTAATCCTATTTTCACCAAAACATAATGCAAGGGGTAACTCTTTTTGTTATTTGTTGTTTAAAAATTGACCACTGGAGGCTTAAACATTCACCAAGCCAGCAAAGAAAATGAAAAAAAAACCTCAAACTCTCGATTTGGATGTTGTGCGTCATGCGAACTGCTATCTAAGCTCCTTGACTTTTTCCTTTCCTGTGTAGTTGAGAACCTACGGCAACATTACATTTCCTATGAGAGGCCAAGGCCAAAAATTCCTATGATGGATCACCTCCATGCTCTGGAAAAGAAACTCGGCTGACATAGCTGATGAGGAATCAGACCATACTGAGGAGAACAGACGCATGCCATACCTGGATGCCCTGGCAGCACTGGCAGCTGAAGCGTTTTGACTGCTAGCCAGAAAATTCTTACAGAAAAAGCTACACTTTCAGTGAGTAAAGCCACAACAAATCAACATAGTTTCTGTCATTGCTGGCTCTCCCATTTTTTCCCCATTTCTCTTGACCTCCTAAATTCCTTCGTAACTTAATGGGAGAAACGAGGCAGCTCTGGCAGCAACAGGCTCTGTGGATCTGTCAGAATTTCATGATTTAGATACCTCATTCACAACCCCTTGTTCCCTTCCAGGGCAGCTGGCTAGTACTGGATCGGGTCAGGGACACAACACATTTGCAAAGAGTAACTCTTGAAGATGCACCGTGTTAGCAGAATTATTGTGCTGCTTGTGCAAAGACATTCACCTCTCCCCGAGCCACAGCGTGCAAGTAAGAGGATAGAAAAGGTTCTTGTCCTACTTCTGTCAAACAGCAATATTAACGATACCATCACTGGTCCTTAGCCACAACAGGGTCACTCAAAAGTTTCCAACCATTGGCATCTGAAATGCCATCTGAAAGCTCTGACGAGTGACAACCTATCTCAATAATCCGAACAAATCCAACAGGAGAGGTGAATTTGGATGCTTTCAAATGCTATCTAAAATATTTATAGTAAAAATGTTAACTGTGATACCTTTTCAGTTCTTCTGAGTGAAAGATCAAAGAAGAGAAGTATAAATATTTAGCAGTTTTTTCCCCCAACTAGATGTTAATACTAAAGGCTACAAAAAGTATTACTAAAAATAAAATTGCTGTCAAATTAAAACTTATTTCATAATTGAGCAAAAAGGGAATTGATATGAGAATTTAAAACAACTCGTTCTCTTAAGAAATGAAGATGGATGGGAATGACAGCCAGTTCAGACGATCTCCACTGAGCACCAGCAGAAATCAGGGTCTACAAAGTTCGGTGGCAGACAAGCGCATGGGAAGGACTGGATGCTGTTTCAGGTACTTTTGTAGGTTTCATCCTTGAGATTAGTGGTTCTGTCCAGGAGCTAGGGGTTCCTAAAGTTCCCTTTACACTTGATGAGACTTGAGGTAAAGAGGGACATGGCTCTGGACTCAGATCAAGAACCTAAATGATTATTCCAAGGTCACATAGCAAACTGATGACAGAGGTGGGACTTGGACAAACGGAGGCTCAAACCCTTTGAGCTACCTTTCTTTGAAGTTACTCTTCCCACGCACACAAAGACATCTTTCTTTTCTGCAAATTGGACAGCAGCCCTGGCAACAAAACAGGCTATGGCAGGAAAAAGCAACTCATCCATCTACAATGGACAGGGCAGGAAAAAGTGCAGAGCCAACATCAGGATAACCAAATGTGCCGTTTGTTAAGTGACAAACTGATTCCAAACCAGGAGAAAAAAGGAAGGTGAGAAGAAGAAGGGAGCAGAAGAGATAAGAAGAGATGGAAGGGATAAGTTAACTGGAGATCAGAAAACAGGAGGGACAAAAATTGAAAGCAGAGGTTAAAAGAAATCACTTGCCCTTTTTGTGTAAAAGCAACAAACTAAAAGGACCCCCCTCACCCCCCTGGCAGTCTGCAGCAAGGCAACTTAAAAACATTTGTACCTCTGTGTGTGCAAATATAGGGGGTTTCTCAATGGGACTGCTCACAGTATCTGTTAAACCTCGAGGACATCCTGCAGCCACTTGCACAAGGAAGTGTTGTTTACTATCTCTTTCCAGTCCGTAAGTTACTTTTCATCTCAGAACTGTCAGGTTTTACGAAGGCTTAATCTGGCTAACTGGATTTGTTTTGGAGATACAGAAATTCCCCAAGTTCCCTCCCCAAGGGTAGTGTGGTTCCACACAGACAGTCACAAGAAACCTCTTCTCATTGCTTTTCTGACAGTTGCTGCCTTGGGAAGACAACTCAGAAAAAGTCCTCCAAGTAAGGATAACTACTGGCCAGCAGATTAAACTACTGTTAACACACAGGAAAACTGTCTGACTGTTAAACGTTTCTCTTGCTGGGTCCCACTTGCCCAGGTAATAATACATTTGGACCATGATGATAGACCACGAGCCCATGTTTTGTAGGTGAGGCCTGCCTGGTTATTCTGAATATAATGATGGGGGAAATGTCACAGCACTATTGAAAGCAGCCAAATGAAGATGACATATACCAACCAGGTACACTGACCAGAACTTTTACAGCTGTCAAAATGATCATTAGTTTGGAAAACTCTTAATGGCCATGTTTGGCATGTTGCCCCCTTACTATTGTGGCTACTCTTTATGAAAAGACAAATGAAAAGAAAAATGTGGATGTGATAGGTCATATGCATAGTGAACATCTTCTATGGTGAGATAACATGAGCATTATGCAATAACACACCATGTGGGAAGACTAAAAGGTTAGGGCACAAAATTAGATGTATCATTCTGTAACTGCAATGAAATTATTGGTCTACCACTCAAGAAAGGAAAGCAAGCCATTGAGACATTACACTTGGAAGATCAAAATACCATTTTTGCTAAGACTTTGCTTAAAAAAGGCTAAACGATCCTTTCACTAGCAGGAATTAAGAAGGGATGAGATTTCAGCCCAGAATGGGGAATACACAGGGAGCACTAGAGTAAATCAAGTGTTCTCAAATTGTCCAAGAGATGAACTTTGCCCTAAGATACTTTAGGAATGAGCAAAAGAAATCTCAGAGCTGTTATCAGTTGTCTTTGAGAGTTCATGGAGGACAAGTAAAGTGCCAAGGATTTGGAAAAGGTCAAACAGAGTGATTCTTGAAAATGGAAAAAAAAAAAAAATAGAAAGCCACAGGAGCTATAGACCATTTGCTTTTACTTCAGATACATAGAAAGACTCCGGTGCAGATAATTAAACCACTTGTAAGCACACAGTTAAAATAAAAAAGACAAAAAATAGAGAACATGGATGTATTGAGCAAATCAACTTGATTTGCATCTATAAATGGGTTAGAGGTTGATAAATCAATAACCAATAAATGAAAAAATAAATTGCAGGAAGCAGCAAACACCATGGGGGGCAGGTGCATGTGCTTATGGCACACACCTTCACAGTCAACTAAACCAGATAAGAAAAATGGTGTAAGAACAATATGCCACAAAACATGGATCCCTTGGCAGCTGCAAGCAGTTTCAGACAAAGCTGAAAAATCTTCAAAAAGCTTTTTAAAAGTTGTAACAAAAAGTTATTAAAAAAAAGTAGAAAAAACCCTAAATCCAGTTCATTAAATTAGGTAGTACAAAATCTGTTTTCCTAAACGTTTCACCTTGGAGGGAGTTGCATGAAGGTAGACGAGAAAACTGGTGATCAATATGGTTACTACTAAAATGTGATATTCCAAGTGACTGGAGTAGCTGCCAATAATTTGTTGTTTCTGGAAGCAGTTATCCACAGTTCACAGCCAAATCTGAAGGATCATTCTTGTAGGGTTCTTCATCTTGGCTCCCGGACAATGGATTATTTTCAATAATGGAATAAGTGATGCAGCAGAAGTGTTTGTTAACTGGCAAATTACATTAAGATGGGTAAAACAGTAAGTATAACTGAGGGCAAGATTAGAATAATCTTGATATACTGGAAAAGCTGGAGGATACAATTCAACCAGGACAAGTGCAAGCTTCAGCTGTGGAGCCCTCAACATAAGAAGGGCATGGACCTGTTGAAACGAGCCCAGAGGAGGCCACAAAGATACTCCGAGGGCTGGAACACCTCTCCTACGAAGAAAGGCTGAGAGAGTTGGGCTTGTTCAGCCTGGAGAAGAGAAGGCTCTGGGGAGACCTGATTGCAGCCTTCCAGTGCCTGAAGGGGCTACAAGGAAGCTGGGGGACACAAGACTTTTTACAAGGGCCTGTAGTGACAGGACAAGGGGTAATGGGATTTAAATTGAAAGCGGAGAGACTTAGATTGGATATCAGGAAGAAATTCTTCATGGAGAAGGTGGTGAGGCACTGGGACAGGTTGACCAGAGAAGCTGTGGATGCCCCATCCCTGGAGGTGTTCAAGGCCAGGCTGGATGAGGCTTTGAGCAACCTGGGCTAGGGGAAGGTGTCCCTGCCCATGGCAGGGGGGTTGGAACTAGATGGTCTTTAAGGTCCCTTCTAACTCAAACCATTCTGTGATTCTATGATTCCGTATTTAGCCAAGAAAAACTAGCTGCATGTTCAGAGGATGGGGAACATCTGGGCGTACAGCAGCACTGCACAAAGCACCTAAGAACCACACAGAACACAAGCTGAAGGTGAACCTGTGACGGTGTTGTGCTGCTTTAAGCTAAGCAAGCACCACTCTGGGGCAAACTGCCGGAATGCAACTGGAGTAACATCCTTCTGTCCTCCTCAACACTGCTACTGGCTCAGCTGAAGTACCCTCTCCACCATCTCAAGAAAGATGTGAGGCAACTGGAGGCAGATCAGTGGGGAGGAATGAGAACAAGCAGATGTCTAGATAGCAGAAAAGGAGAGACTGAGAGAACACAGGTTGCTCAGCCTAAAGAAGCAAGAGCATGAAAACACCCTTCAAATACATAAAATGCTGCCGCACAGTTAGGTAATAATCTGTTCATCAACATTCACAAGTGGCAGGAAACGAAAGTAATGAGCTCATACTGCAGAAATGTTCAGCTTGAAAATTTGCTTGGAAAGGCAGTGGGGTCCCCACTGCTGGAAATCTTTAAGGACTGGTTATACAAGTGTCTGTCAGGAATGCTATAAGTAGAGCTGATCCTGTTTCAGAGTAGGAGGATGAACTAGGTGGCAGTACTCCTCAACTCTTTAGCATAAAATAATGTAACGGTCTTTAAAATGCAGAAAGTTACTTGAGTAGCAAAGATACTTCCTTGTAGCTGCAACTGTATGCACATCATGTATTTGCTTATCTCACTGCATTAAAAGGAGATGGGAAAAAAAGCCCGGTTCAGGAGGCCAAGGAGGTATGAAATACAAAACACTGCTGCTATACCTGGCAAAAGAGCTCTGTGTTTCCAACACTAGATTCCTAGGAAATTGAGCAAACAGAGAAAAACTTTTGAAGGGGAACAGCAGAGGGCAATGGCTTAAGAGGGAGAAGTAATCCCCTGAAAATGACGTCACACCTTTAGGCCAGCAACCCTTTCGTTAGCCTTATAGGCCAAATGTTGAAATACAGCAGATAGGAAAGCAAAGTGATGCTGAGTTACTTTACAATGCCTAAAACCAATAAAAAGTAAACCTCCAACCCCCAAAAAACAACAACAACAAAAAACCCACCAAAAAACAAACAAAAAGGCCAAACAAACACACAAAAAAACCCAACCCAAACAAAAAACACCAATCAAAACCTCCAGAAAAGTCCACTCCGTAAGACAGCATCCCAAAGGGAGAATGTCACTCAGCTGCTTGTCCCCTTTGCTTCAGGGCTGAGAGATGCCTTAGGAAAGCTCTAAGGAGCAGCCACAGAAGATGCTGCATATCCTTGATAGGCTGAATTGCATCTTCCTCTCCTATGTTTTTCTGAGTTTATATCAAGAGGTTAACCCTTTTCTTTCAGCTTTCCAAGTTCACATTCAACTCCAAGCAATTTTAAAATAAGGACAAATTCTTTATTCTAGCAAAACAATGTTGCAAAGAAGCCTGTTGGAAATCTGCACCCCAAGGCAATTTGGGGAAGACCAGTGACTAGGGGACGTCTGAGGCACCAATCCTTGAACAAAGGTTGTTTGGCCCTGAGGAGGACAACAGCTCTGGGGACTATGGCCTTTGACACAGAAGCCCATTAACTTTGTGCCTTGTTGGAGGCAGAGAGACTGAAAACCACGGAGGAAATGGCAAGTCCAAGAACATACTGGAGATCAGCTAATCTCGTAACAGAAACACATAGAAACGTAATAGAAATCTCATCTTATGGAGCTACAGTATAATGCTCTGAATAACCAGCCATGCTCCCCTTGTATCCGTACATGTTATCCTGGCCTCCCCATTCTCACTCACTTGCTGTTCTGTATTCACTTATTGTACCTCTTCCTTATGTACACAATAGCTGCGAGGAAGGAACTGCCTTTCATTTTACCTCCCTACATTGCCTCTCTCAGCAGAGAATGAGAGGACACGACTCTGCTACAAGGAAAAATAACCCCATGTACTTCTGTAAGAATATGTGTATGTCAGGGCATATATACATTAACAGCCATTGCTGCAAAGGCTAATTTTTTATTAACCTTTGCAAGTTCGCTTAGACTGGTAAGATCACCAGTTTTGGAAAAATCTTAATGTTTACTAGATTTTTTTTCTGGGATTAAATGTTGATCTCATAAAAGTTCCATTGCATATGTGTTCTTTTGTTCTAACATGAAATGTGAAGTTGCCAAGGAACAAATAAACTATTTATGACTTATGCCTGTACAGTAACAAAGAATGGCTTAATGGGGGCACGTACTATTTTGAAAATACTGCAGTCTGTTGTTCCCTGAACTGGAGACTCTCTTAAATGGTTTTAAGAGGCATACTCTTCCTTCTCCTCAAAAAAAAAGATCAAATTCTTGACATGATCATCCAAGTCATAGAAGAAGAAAGACTCAACACATGCTGCAGGCTCCTGCAACAGTCCCACATACCTGCCTTACTTGTAGGAAAATCAGTGCAGGTTGCTCACAGCTGCACCCAGAGTGCAACTCTTAATCCAGATAGCTAAATTAAATGAACTCAGGTTATTATTACATTACTGACTTCAGAGTTATAGGACACTGGTATTTATTATACATAAGATGCAGCAATTTGGTGGCATGAGCTTAAACACCATCATCTCTGCTAGTAGATCTTCTTCATTTGAACTACAGTAACAAACAAGGAAGGAGATGCTCCTTCTGGGATTACAAGTACACCCAAAGAGTCACCTCACCAAGTGCCACCCGGAGATCACACCCTTAAGATCAGCAGAGTTTATTCTCTACTCTGCCTGATTCTTGTCATGCCTAGCTAGGATGGCTGGTATTCTAACACTGGATATCAGGAAGATATTTAAAGTACCAGGAAAAAATTCTTCCTAAAGAGAGTGGTGAAGCACTGGAACAGGTTGCCCAGAGAAGCTGTGGATGCCCCATCCCTGGAAGTTCAAGGTCAGGCTGGATGAGGGTTTGAGCAACCTGGTCTAGTGGAAGGTGTCCCTGCCCATGGCAGGGGGGTTGGAACTGGATGGTCTTCAAGGTCCTTTCCAATCCAAACCATTCTGTGATGCTGTGATTGTGTTTTGAATCATACACAGTACTAGAGAATATGAAAATTATTAGGCATTAATACAGCTGAGAGGGTTGCAATGCTACTCAGGCTTCCTTCTGAATCTTCTGCATCCACTGTGTCTGTCTACTGCACACATGCACAAACTCTTCTCCCTAGCCAGTGGCACCACTCTGCAGGGACGGCTGAACAAACACAGGTTCTGGGTATGTGGATTCAGTGAGGGAATATACCTCCTTAAAATGGAAGAGATGACAGAGGAAACACTGTAGCCCTGAAAGAGGAGTAAGAGGGAGACAATATCCCTGTGACATTTTGCACTGTAGTCTCTACAAAAGGTGAAGACACAGAGATACAGTTGGGACAACCCAGTAAAGGTCAGATTACTGCGAGCATGAAGTAGATAAAGGGAGAGAGAGACCTGCAGATCCTACTCCTGAAACTCACACACTTTTCATCCAGAGGATTTAATCTGTATCGCAATACTTGATGCTAGTGATTTTACTTCAGCATCTATATGAGGAAAGGTAATGCAATCTCACCCTTCACTAGGATAAACCCACCACAGAAGCTGAAGCATCAGTCCAAAGCATGGGCTGCACGGGACTTGGACAGTTACAGGACAATCAAAACATTTATAAGCCCTTCCAAGCTGGATGAGATTTTTCTTGTATTTCCAGCACAACCATCCACACTGGCAGCGACAAGCTCTTGTATCTCCACAGATCTCAGTTCTGATTCTGCATATCCCACAGTACATCACAGAAACTCCACAGAAAAGCTGTACCCATCTTGGAGTCTTTTTTTTAAAGACTGAGCCTGTATCCATTTTCTTTTCCCCAAATACTGGGTGAGCATTTCAGTAGCACCCGGGCGAGTCAATATAAGCTGAGCAGCAGTGCTGTTTGCACAAATCCTTCTCCAATCCTGTCTCCAGGTGTTTCTCCCTGCTTCTCAGATTTGGCCTACTGTACTAGACCAGCACATCTGTCTGACCGGCTGCGTGTGTGATGAACCACACTGTGAGCTGATGTGGTTGAAAAATCACTGGGTAGAAAAAGAAAAAAAGACTTAGATTCCCAGTGTGGTTCACTGAATGGCCACAACAGTCACTGTGCCAGCACAGTGAGAACAGCACAAAACAGGACTTCATGCTGCCCGGAGAAATGCATGTCAAAACAGGGGCTCAAATCACAAGCTGGTAATACACTGAATCCACATAAGCCCTGAAGCATATCCTCCCCCCTTTTTTCCTCCTAAATTAATGTAAAAACATGTTATACATTATGTTCAAAATGAGATCCAGATATAAGGGAGAGGAAAAAACCCCCGTCTGCCTGTCTCCAAATGTTGCTGAGTCCAATCTCCTGACCCATTCACACTGAAGGCAGTGGGATGACATCTTTTTCTGCCAACTGAGGATTCAGCTGACGTTTTACAAACCAAGAGGGACAGGTCCCTGGGTAGCAGTGTTTTTAAAACTTATCAGCTGAAGCAGTCAGTTGGATCCTCTTCTTAAAAATGACGATGCACCACTTTATTTAGGAAATGAATGAATATGTTCAGGATGGCATGAAAAGAGGTAAGTGAAAACAGCTATGACAGCTGAATTTTGCAACACTGCAAGTTAAACCCAAGATCAGTGGTCTGAGCAGATCCGAGTGTGTAAGGTCCTTCATAGGCCCCCCACTCTAGCACACATTTCATTTTATGCAAGCAAAGTTCTCTCTTCTGGCAAACGTAATACAGACCCTGAGAAGAAAGACCTGTGCTTGTAAGCTCATTCTTTCAGTATTTCATCAGATACAGATGCAGTGCTTAAGGGGTTACTGCCATTAAAGACAAGACGAATCTCTTCAAGATCACTGCCTTGTATTGTGGGATATCAGCCCAAGCCGACTGTTTGGCTTTCAGACATTAAGAAGAAAGGCTGGATAGAAGTAGGGTGTGGTGATCTAGTGAGAGACAAACTAACGGTGAATCAGCCCTTTGCTGACAGACAGCATGGTTGCCTTTAACAAACAGTTGCATGGAGGATGTGAGATAACCTAAGTGGGACTGTTATGAAACTTAACTATGAGATACTTGGAATAACGATCTGTAAAGCTGCTAACTGGATTCAGTAAGTTGTTGAGTCATTACCATATAAGACTGGGTTGCTCTGAATGGCATACGAAATCCATATGGCTAGAGACATTGAATAGTTAGCTTTTGGTTAGAAAAGAAGATGGAAATGAGCCTACATGCGCATGGATTTTCCAGAATAAAACATTAGCAATGAAAAAATAATTAGTCATAATTATATACCATCCACACTAACATTATTTTGTCATTTATCCTTTAATTAAAGATGTCCTGTGATTGAGAATTAGCAGGCATGAAATTAGCATGGATTTTTAATGTTTTGGGAAAAAAACACTGCACATTCTCTAAACTGATTTATGTGTCATGACATCAACTCCAAGTAAAATGCAGACTGGGCGGAAGGATGCTGAGTACTACATATAACTCACCCATCTATCACCTGTTAGAGTATTTTCACATTCAAACTGAGATGCTAAATGAGCTGGGCATTTAAAGAGAAGAACTTAGGAAACCACCACCATGGATATAATTCATTCTGGAGTAACTACTCCAGGCAAAGACCCCGGGCTGAGCTAGTCAGATAACTATTATCTTTCACCTGAAGAAAGTGTGATTAGTGGAGGAAATGTCACATTTACACTTAAAAATTGTTTCAAAGACAACTTGCATCTTTTGGCACAATTCACCCATTTAAAAAATACAGTCAGAGAGAGCGGCAGAGACGGTAAAGAGCACTCTTTTTTATGATTTCTCACCCTTGTATTAAGGCACCGAGTTTAGCTTGAATATTCAGTATCTCAGCAGTTAGCACTTTGCAGGCAGTGATGCTGAACTGCTCTCCGCTGATCTTCTGGGATGCAGCGCTGGGGTTCTTGGAGACAAAATGCCTGTGCAGCATCCACAAGATGCGAGGGGAACTGCATCTTCTTCCCTCCCTTGGTGGCGAAGGGGAAGAGGTGGTCTCTGCAGCTACTCTATAGCAGGTGGGAAGGGGACAAAGGCAGTCAGACTGGATGGGGGAGGGACGTTCACTAACAAATAAGCTTCGCCGGTGGTTTTCCTCAAAGGCAACATGGCCAGCGTTGCATATAAAACGGCGTCTCTGCAGCGCTGTCCTGAGCAGTGCAACATTTGTGACCATTACACACGGGTGCTCTACTGACCTTCTGAGTTTTGTAGTTGGGTTTGGTTTTGTTGTTGTTTTTGGTTTGTTTTTCTTCTTTAAAATGGCAACTACTGACAGTCTCCCTTTTCTGGCTTTTCACTCTTTTTTTCCTTCTACTTTCTTTTTCGGCTTGGCATTTGCTGGCACTGAGCTGTGAATCCTGTACATGGAGCCAACTAAAGTTACTTGGGAAAGTCGAAGGAAAGGAGCTGTAAAAACTACCCGATAACTATTTTCAGCACAGAGATACCAACTTCGTGGTCACCCTCACTTGTAAACCCCTGGAAACACCACACAAACCATAGACTTAGAGGACAGACTTGGAGAGGATTCACATTTCCATCTCTCTGCTGTGTTTGTACTCAGCACCTCTCTTTCAGCTTCATACCAATAGTGCCTTTGATGTGCCTTTTTTTCCCTTCCATGCCTTTTTTTCC
Source organism: Eurypyga helias (assembly GCF_000690775.1). Taxonomy (NCBI): domain Eukaryota; kingdom Metazoa; phylum Chordata; class Aves; order Eurypygiformes; family Eurypygidae; genus Eurypyga; species Eurypyga helias. Next base: position 31,392 of record NW_010225098.1, read on the forward strand.
TTTCCAGTCCTTTTAAGGACCCTTGGTAAAGGGCATATTTTTTCCTCCATTATATATCTCCAACAAATGCACGTAACCACAAAAGATCAACTTGATCTAGATGAACTTGATCCACCCATACTGAAATTCTGATGGCCAATGATCATAATAGTTAAATTTGGCTAAGATCATACACACCCCTCACACCCCTCCCCCACTCCCCCCATCACTGGGCTACAGATATCCTAGCTGAAGTGTTGCGTGGCCTGCAAAGGTTACCACTAAAAGGACAAATGGACAAGGATGAAATTGTAGAGATTTGTTCTAATGGGGAAATAAATCAAGCCTTGGCCTTGCTGAATATTTACCTTCTCTAGTGTCATAAACACACCTATGCACACACAGTAACCATGGTGTTCACCAGCTTTGCCCTTTCTACTCAGGACAAGCATGCCTGCCTTCTCTACTTTCTCCAGTGAGTAGAAACTAGGCACGGTTGGTTTTAAGTGGTGAAAGCAGCTGTGGAACCAGGCTTGAGGAAGCAAAGCACCGACAGAAAGGACTAGCTGGTCTTTTGCTAGAAACCAAGAAGAGTACCACAAGAATTACAGACAATGTCAAAATGAAATTTAAGTGTACTCACATATACTCTGATGCCTGAGTTACAGAGAATTACTGAGTTACCATTCATCAGCTGAACTGCTGAAAGCAACTATGTCCATGCTTCTATCCACACCAGCAACAAAATGAAATACATTAGCTTAAACTGCTCCAGTAAAAAATATTTGAGCATGTGAAAACTTCCAGCCTATGCAGATGAGCAGAGAGGTGGCAATTCATTCCGCTACAAAAATGAGATCAATTCCAATTCCAAGTTCATACCTTATTTATAGCAGACTGGCCTGCCTCAACTAACATGTTCATCTCTGACAAACATCAGACGTCTCCGACCATGTCAGGATATCAGAAAGGGAAGCAGGACTGAGAAGGACAGGGAGTGACAAACACTTGCTGAATGTCATTCAATGAATCATTTAAGCTCTTAGCATGTGAAGAGAAATGCAGGGACCTCACTTAGCCTTCCTAAGAAGCTCAATTCAGCAGATCCCATCCAAATAAAGGGCTCTGAAATCCTTGAAGAATGAAAGATAAGGATTTGACATACCTGGATTTCAAGTGCAGGACCACCTCTGTGAATACCTGTGGTCCTGCTGCAGGACTGTTCAACTCTTATGTGAGACAACGTGGCTTCTCAGAGGTGAGCTGGCAGTGAGGAGTGGCAACACATGCTAAGACAAAACACCTACCATGAACCTTGGGAAATAAGGAGAGTAAAACTTTGTGCATAAATATTTTAAAATACATTTATTGAAGGAATTCCTTCTCTCTTTAAATCTCCTCTGCATCAGATATCTAAATAGGGAATAAACCAGTCTATTATGACGCATCTGAGCAGACTAAATGGGTGGTTTATTAGACTTGAGAGCAATGACTAGCAGTTGATCTGTCATCCTCAAGCTTAACAGGTAAAAAAAGTGTTTCCCCTCATCCATCATGGTGAGCAGAGCAGTAGGTCCAAACACATATATGATTAGTCTAAACTGCAATGGCTGAAAGATTACCTGCAAAATTGAAAAGCAATAGCCAACTATTTTTGAATGAAAAGGTCAATCTGCAGGAGAAGGTAAAGGTCATTCGTGTGACTTCTCTGCCATATATCCTCCAAAGCCACGGATTATTCTGTTCCCACAGAAAATACTAGAGTCTCTTCCTCTGGAAAGAGCAGGCAGCAAGGTCTTCAGCTGCAACAGCAGCCGAAGCAGCCCTTGCCCTGCTCTCTCCTGTGGCAGCACCAGCCCTGCCTTGTGCCCACTCAGCTGCTTGTGCAGACAAACAGCACCCATGCGCATGAAGAACAACCCTCCCCGCTTGTTGTTTTTTGGAGGACGGGTTTTCAGCCAGCTCAGTCTCCTGATTCAGACCACTGATTTGGACGCCATGGCACAGGGGATGGCACAAGTGCAGGAGTGAAGACCGGGAATAGTTAATCAAAATACAGGTTTTTGCCACAGCCTGAGATCACAGTTCCCGGGCCAAACCCAAAGAACCTGCCAGCTCAGCTCCTACTGCTTTGGGCTCTCATAAACAACTGCCAATATGACATCTTCAGTGGGTACCACCTAGAACCAACGCTTCAAAGTCTTAACCTGGCCTTTCTTAAGAATGAAAACACTCTTCAGATCTCTCTAACCAGTGTCAGCTATTGCAGTGTAAATGACTCCTTGCTTGTAACCTGCACGAGAACTGAGAGAACCCTGAAGTGGGTTCACCTTGCAATACCTTCATTTTCTAAGCAAATTTATTTCTGTTCCTTGTAATTGCAGAGATTCATGGGAGACCAAGTAGAGGCTTGTGGGATTTGGGATGGTTGTCCGGCTGGAGGCATAAGAGAATCTGATTCATTTGTGTTTCCTTTCAGAAATGCCTCATCCATTGGTCACAAAATAGACCCATGATTAAACAACTGATCGCAGGTGAGTGTGGAGATGCCCACACATAATAAACCTGCCCTGCTTCCTGGGAAAGTCTGCAGCCTGCGCTGGGTTCTGTACTGCTGTGTTAGACTGCTCCCTGTCCCCAAACTAGGTCACGCACATGCTTTCTAAAAGCAAGGCAAGCCTTTTATTTATATCTTCCATTTGCATTTATATTTTTAAAGAGACAACTCTGGTTTTCCAAAAAAATTAATTAAAAGAGCACAAAGAACCCATATAAATATTAGAATTGAATTTTGGGGGATACAACTATGTACCTTGGTTTAACTTCCATACTGGTAGATCTTTATACTCAAAAACCAAAGTTAGTGTAAGTGGGAAGATGGAAATACAGTTCTAACTGATGTGAGTTATTTAGTACATATATTCCTCAGCACAACTATATATTGTTATACTTAACAGAACAGTGCTCAAGTAGAGTTCAGAAAGAAAAAAAGCAAAGTACTTCCAGTATTTTTGTGTTAGCTGAAAATTGCCAATAATTTTTGTTGCAAAAACATTTTCCTTGCGCTTTCAACGTTCCTCTGAGACAAGAGCAAAAATACTTTAACTGTGAAAATGATCCATTTTACAGGCGTCAAACTATTTTTAAACCTTACTCTTCAGTCTGCTCCTCTATGTCTAGATCATCAGTAATTTATTTGTGAAATTCCCCGAGGAAGGGAATTTGGAAAGGAAAGGTAGGTGGGAAGCAAAAAAAGCCCTACACACACATGCAGATATATGTGTGTGTGTATATATATATATTTTTTTTTTTTCCCCTGGAGTAGGAGTTACTAGGTGCCAAATTCTGACACGTGACACAACCCAAATATCCCCTTACTATTACCACAGTTCTCCTGAAGTCAATGAGATGCCCAGTACTACCACAAAGAGCAGAATCAAAATCTAATGCTGAACATTCAGAATACGGAGGGAGCAGCAGACCCAGCAAAGTGTCATATCCATCTATCCCATGACATAAATCACTGTAAGGTCACAAAGGAAAATCAGACAAGGTGTAAGTAGGCGTTCACTGACTCCACTTGAGAGGAAAATGAGTAACACCACACAATTTAAAGGTGGTAGTAAGGAAACTGATAAGGGACATGTGGTATGGCATGAAAGAGATTGCTTGAAGCACTCTCTGAAGCTGGTAGACAACGTGTGCTTAACTTGGGCGCAAATCCAAGAGGGATATGCTTGGAGCCCTGGACTCATGTCCTCCCCTATCCAACAGAGCAACATCAGCTGATATTGCAAGCCGCCCTTTGCTGTCAGTGGCGGAATGACTGACAGATTTCAAAAGCTGCAAGCCCAGCAGGCATCACTCCTTCTGTGAACCTCTCTTTCCTTCTGGTGTACTGAGAGAGCAGGCAGCCTTACAGCATTTCTTCTGCTCCTTTACAGCGGGACAGCGCTGCAGGCAGTATTCTGTGTGATTAGACATGTACTCCTTCAAAAGGCACAAAGCTACTACAGGATCAGCAGCTTAAAGGCAATTAATAAATCTTCTTTACCTTCAATTTGTTTTTAGTGGGAGACTTCTGCAGCTATGACACTGTATCCAGGTGCAAAACAAAGAAACTGCACTTCTGAACACCTGAATGACTCCAGGTACACCTATTACATGCACACTTGCCAAAAGTGGGTGTTGCGGGACTTGTTAAAAAATCCTGCCTGCATAAGGCGTTTCCCAAAATCCAGAAGAAAAATATTCTTTTAGTGCAATACAAGACCAAACTCACCTTTAAAGCAGTAATTGTTGACCTCAATTCAATGAAGCACCAGATTTTCATCACATGGAGAACAGAAGAAGGAAATGCCTGTCAGACATGTCTCTGGAAAATCTGCTTATAGGAACATGTTTACATGCGCATAGAGGAAAGGCCTATTTTTGGGAAAAGGGTGTCCCCTGAAGGTTTCATACATCTGTTTTGATGAATTACCCTGGAGATTTTCTTTATTGGTTTTTCAGAAAAGGAGGTTGTACAAGCTCTGCAAAGCTTGCCTTTCTGCAAAGGCTGCTACCTCTACTGGAAAAAGACAAGCACTGAATGCACATTTTAACATTACACAAGATACAGTTTAAGCTATGACAGCGAGAAAGGCAGAGAGACAGACATGTCAGAGCCCATGCTCTCCTTTACAAAGGTAAAAACCAAACCAAAAAATCAAAGAGCCACCCCTACAATGGGAATCGCCAGTCTTCTGTCGGTGCCTAAAAGAACGAGGCGTGAAAACACAAAATCAAAGCAAACAGACCCATTGAGAAAAGCTGGGGAGAAGAAAAGTGCTGGTGTAGCAATTTAGCCAGCCAGACTCCAAAGAGAGACTTAAATCACCTTCCTGACACCCATGAAACTGTCAAAATCCCAGTCCAGGGTTTAAGGTCTGGCCTTTGGGGAATGCCAAGCCCAGAGCCTTGCACCCACGCAGTGCCTAGAGGAGTCTGGTCTCAAAACATGAGTAAAAGCAACTTCCAGCCATGCCCTCTTCACATGGAATACACTGAGGCAAACAGTCAACCCCTCCCACCCACCACAGGCAGCGGGTTACAGTGCCGGCCGTACATGCCATCTCCCCTATTTCTGCTTCCCTCCAGCGACTACCTTTCTAACCGCGTGTGCCGTCTTACAATGTTCTCTCTGTGGAGACCGTGTATTTTATTTTTGGAAGATTACCAGGGAGACTTTTCCACAGTCTGTTGTAGAACAGAGGACAGAGGGGAAATGGACGATTAATGTGAGAATATCACCTGCTGTTTGGATGGGCTGAGTGCATCAGGTTACACAGTTTGGGGGTTGCTTCCCGCACTTGAGCTCATCCACTTAAACCTGCAGACATAAGAAGGTATTTACGTGGACGTTCAACACTTGCACGCTATTCTCTCTGCCTGTCACCCATCCCAAAGCTGCTTATTGGCTCTAATGACATAACCTTCCTGCTTAGCCATGCAAGGAAGCACACAGGCTATGAAATCGACTTCCACTGCTGGTTTGGATCCTTCAGCTAATTCATATGGTTTTTTATTCCATGCCCTTTAGGTCTATAATAAATATCACCCTTGATAAGCTGGAGCAAGAATTAAGCTAATATTGAAAGAATCTGTCGGACTATTTATTTATTGTTTTAATTTTATGACTGTCTTGATGTAAATCCTATCAGACATTGGCTAGGTCTAAACAGAAATCACTAAATCAGCCAATGAACTAATTCGATGGAAAATCAGAAAAAGTAGTATATTAAGTATTCTACAAATGAAGTTATTAAATCATTCACTACTCACTGGTTTTGATTTTTTTTTTTTTTGAGTAACAAATAAAACAAAACCCCTATCCAATAACGCAATATGTATTTTTCAGGACATTTACTATGTCATATGCTGGACCTACCTTCTGCACAATGGAAGCATTCATTTACTAGCACTTAGATAAAGCTTATCTAACATTTTCCATGCTGCAATGTCTTTGTTAAACACTTAGCTGAAGAAATATAATCGTATTTGTACTCGGGAAGAATTTACTCTGTGTGAGTGTGGAATTTACTTTCACTGTGGACACTCTGCGTAAGAATCTGATCTGCAACTCGCAGTCATCTCTATCTCCTCCTCAGTTCACTAAGTGCTGAATGCATGTATCAGCTCACAGGGTCAGCTGGATGTGGGAAATGGGTAAGAATCTTTTTTTCTTTGTTATGATTGAATGCAGTCAACCCTCAATATTTTCATTTGCAAAACAAAAGTAACACTTACCTGGGGGAAAATTTTCTTTGCAAAGATGCAATTGTGCTAATTCAAGTGGATTTATTGAATTAAATTATAGATATTTCTGATTAGCCACTTTGCTGTCCTATGAATCCAACAAGGAGCAAAGAGCTAAGGAAGGAAAACAGGTAAGGCTGCAGGTTGCTTTTTAAATGTTCAGCCACTACAGTTACTGGTATTAAGAATGTCCTTTTGATGAGGTCAGCATTTATGAAATCTCTGTAGTTACATTTATATGCCAGTCAAAGCTGAACTGAACTGGTAACGTTTAATCTCTGGGGGAAGTCTTTTCTCTTGAACACTTTCATGACATTGATAAAACACCGTGAGAAAGAGGGAGAGAGAGAGGGAGGGAGGGAAATAAAAAGAGAGATAGAACAAATGAAGGAAAGAAGGAGAAGAGGAAAGAAGGAAAGAAGGAAAGAAAGATCTTTCAAAATGCCAGAGCTTTTTTCTTAAGTCTCTTTTCATTACCTAACACAGAAACAGTGGCCAATCCCTGTTCCGGCTGGACCAAGGGGAACCTCCCAACAGGAGACTCAACTTTCATCTTTAAAGAAGAAAAAAAAAAAACCAAACCAGAAAAAAGAGGAAAAGGGCACCTAGAAACTTTGTCTTTGTAATCAAATGAGGAAAACTATTCTGTGATCTTTTAATACATCTGTCCTCCTGGAGAGAGGATAAAAAGTTATTGAAGATGTGTCAAAACTTCTCTTTTCACTGTTGCACCAGGGATCATGTGCTCCAACTTCACTGGCCGTCCCTTCAGGGAAAAAAGGAAAGCTCATCCTGTCATGTCCTTGATTGCATGCTGTTCTCAGAAGGAAGGGACAGCACAGGATTCCAGCTGAAAAATACAGACCCCAATTTTCTCCTTTTCAGATAACTCCAGGAGGCACCTTCAAAAGTGGACTTAATCGTGGGAGAAGCCTTTCACTGGGAAGCCCCCTGCAGTGAGGATACGTTTCAGGGTTCCATGAGAGAACATGACAGGGGTTAAAAGGCACAGGGACTCTCTGACGCACAAATGGCCTTCATGGAAGCCAGTGATGGCATCAGCAACAGCGTTACTTAGCACAGCTGTCCCTGTCAGCCTCCCTCACCCCATGGCAACATCAGGGGAGAGGAGGTGACACTGAAGAGGAGGCAGTTGCAGCAGTGAGGCTGAGAACCCCCAATTTAAAACACTTTGAGATGGCTCTAGTTTACACTCGCTCCCTTCCTCAGCCTGAACAACCCCAGCTGCTCATGTGTCGTGTGCTCGAGATCCCGCCCATCTCGGTGGCCCTTTGCAGGACTTCGTATCTCAATGTCTTTCTTGTACTGTTAAAATCAAAATATGTGATTGAGCCTACCCTCCTGTGAAAAGGTATTTTGGGTTGGAACCCTCCCCCACCTCCCCCGAATTCTGCTTTTCACTTCCATACAGCAGATGCTTCTGTATTTGAAAACCCTATTTGGCTTTTATGAGGGATTCCATTCTTTCCTGCTGCAGTGGGGTGCCTCTGGGGTATGACTCTAAAAATTCAGAATAACGTAGGAGCTGTGGCTGTGTTTCCTTCAATTTGTATCCTCACACTGTCCACTATTTTCACATCACATTAATCTATGGTTCCATATCATCTTAACTATGCAACAGAATACCAGCACTGAAATTTGCTACTTCTGCAACTGCTATTTATCCAACAGCTTTTAATTCAGTACAAAAATAGGTTCTTCCTGAACAACCTTAACCTAGCTAGTGTTTCTGGTAACTGTACTGACTACTGTGAAGCTACCCAAAGATAAATCTAGCTCTCTGAGTTAAATTTCAAACCAGAATTGTGTGCTGCTCTGATCTGGAGGTAATCATCTGCAAATGAGTTAAAAACTGGAGCTTTGCTAACCCACAGGAAAAACCTCAAACAGCAAGAGGAGAAATGTGGGGACTGAGCCTTAAACAACTCACAGTAACAGAAGGATTAGTGCAGTAAGATGGATCAAGAGCCCTCTGGTCCTTTCAAGAATCCAGTACCCGTTCATTGAGCAAGCAGTCCCATGCCCGGTGAAGACCATTTCTCTAGTAACAAGCCAATGGAGGAAGATTTTTCACATCCATTAATGCCTGGGCTTTTGTACCAAAGCAGATTTCATTCATACATTAGTCTAATCTTCTTACAAACCCACTGGAGCTCTTTTGCTCAAGAGATTCTTGTGTCACTGATTATTTATGCACTTTTGCCATAAAAGATTTTCCTTGAACTGTTTTAAGTGTGGTGCCTTCTAATTGCAGTGGATGTTCCTGTTGTATCTGCAAATCAGTAAGTATGAGCATGCAGCCAGCATTCTCGGCACTATTCATTATTTTTACATTCCAATATCATGTCACCCGTTATCTGTTTCCTCCCCAACCTAAGCAGCTCTGTATTTCTTTCATTTGTAATACATTTCATTCATCCTCATGTCTCATGCATTTTCACATCTCAGACAACTGCTGCCTGCATGTTTTTTTCCTGATGCAAGGACCAGCTATGAACACACCTTCTCATACAGGGGACAGGCCCACAATTTATATTACATTGTCATAATATTTACAGCCACATTTAACCAAGTTAACCAACTTCATTTCCTTTAGCGAGAAGAAGGAAAAATCAAATGGAGAGGAAATGAAATCAAAATGCACGAGAGATGACTTCATCTTCAGCTCACAAATAATTCTCCTTAAGGACTGCCAGGAAGTTGGAAAGACTACTCTATCCTACATCAGCAGAACTGCCTACACACACCAGCACTTGCAGTGTTATATAGCATTCTTTTGTATGTCAAATTCATAGATTGCAGAAATCCTACTTCTAGGCCATCAACAATTTGTTCCTAAAGTTACTCTGCATATTTAAAATTCATCAACATCTAAAAGAACTAAAAAATATTCCTTTCTGATAGGCATTTATCCCTCTCTAGCCATGTTTCCCAATAGATTTTATTGTTGTCATTGCTCTTCTTCCCCGCAATGAGTTTAGCTCATTCTAAAATAAGGCTTAAGGGCTTGTAGGTTGCACAGGAGCTAAATTTCACAAGGGATTATATATTTTCCTTATCAGCACGGTCACTTTATTCAGTCTGAGATTCATTCCAAATTCCTGGCAACTTGCTGCAAATTACAGGCTTATATTGCTCCAACCTCCTTCCTTCTCAAACAAGTTTAAGCTTTATTACTCCTTCCAGAGCTACTGTTTACAGGTATCTTTCTGACAGATGGCACATCCACACTACAGAGAGCAGAGCAGTGCAGAGGTGTCTGAGCTAGCGTTATTAGGCACTGCTGAGGCACTGAAACAGGTTGCCCAGAGAAGCTGTGGATGCCCCATCCCTGGAAGTGTTCAAGGCCAGGCTGGATGAGACTTTGAGCAACCTGGTCTAGTGGAAGGTGTCCCTGCCCCTGGCAGGGGCGTTGGAACTAGATGGTCTTTAAGGTCCCTTCCAACCCAAACTGTTCCATGATTCTGTGATTAGAGCTAGGTTTGGAGCAGGAGCAATCCAGCTGCAACAGCACGGTGCCTAGCGCAGGACAACTTACCCTACCTCTTCATAGGTATATCAGCCTACACATGCTACATGCTATTTCCAGAACAAGGCAACACATTTAAACCTGACTGAGGTACCTGAGGGACTCAGACGTGATTGAATTGGATTTCCCATGAGCAAATCAGTTAGCTATTCTGAAATATCCAAGGCATCCTTAACATCTCCCTGCTTTGATGGCTTACAAAACTTCAGCGGCTTTTTGCATTTTCATCAGTCTTACTAACACTGCATGGACGTATCCGGAGCCCCTGTCACGCTCTCCCTGCTGTCAGCAGCCATCACAGGTGAAGCGTCAATCTCGTTGAAGTCAATGGCGAACTGCTGCTGACTGCTCTGGGGCCCACATTTCGTCCCCTAAGGTCAGGAAATTGTTTGGACTCATGATGGAACTAGTTCTCACAGCTCTCCCCTGGAGACTAATAGAGGATATGAAGACACAGGTATGAAGCAGGTTTGAAAGTCAAGCCATCCAAGACACCTCCAATCCCTTGCAACAAGCCAACACCAGAGGTGAAATGGGAAACAAACAGCGATGCTCCTGCAGCCCAGCGCCCTCAGCAGCATGGCTAGCTGCAGCCAGGTTGCCTAGGAGGAACAGTCCAGCTCTGCAGACTCTCACCCACCATCCTCAGAGCCTACAACCAGCAAGAAAGCGTCATGGAGAGGGCTAATGCTTATTAATGCAGAGGCTATGATTTCCATTTACCCCGCGGAAATTTTACCCAGGAAATTTTTATTGCTATTTGTCGTAGCCAACATAGCTCAGGTTATGCTGTAAGAGCAAGACAGACGGTGCTTTAGAAGACAGCACGTACTGTCTCTTCTGAAGTGCCCTTTACAGGTAACTTGAAAAAACGGACCAAGCTGGCACCTGCAGGTCAAACTCTGCAGTTCCTTCAAAATCCAGGAAAACCAAGCATGCCACACACAGCTACTATAGTTCCCCAGGCTGGCACGTAGTCATCAGTCAAAGCTACTCTCACAGCACAGAAGTAGGTTTCTTTCCCCTCCATTGCTCTCTAATGTTATTGAAATAAAAACAGATGGAACTGTGATTTTTCACATCTGATGTTGAGTCCTTGTCTAAGCGCTAAACTTTGGCTTCTTTCAGAAGATGTCTTCTATAAAAAACACAACACATCTGTGCTGGAGCTTTCTTCATAATTCAAGCAAAAGTTAGCAGCTGTTACAGCCTGCTACACACACACTGACCTACTGCATGGCACTTACCCCAGTGGAAGGTTCATTCACACACTGCATTTGCCTTACGAATTGGCCTGAAATTCTTTTGCCAGCAGCAACAATCGTTTTGAACATGTCAGTCTTTCTTCTGCAGTTATGTAGTTTAGCTTAAGAAAGCACCCACACTTCCAAACTTTCACAAGGCAGAGGAGGTTCTAGGGGACACAAGCAGCTGCAACGCTCAAAACCCTCTCTGAACCTTCTAGCACTACATGTTTTGCAAGGCATCCAAGTTTCATTATGCACCACACAGAATGTGACAGGTTTGCTGGGAAAAGTAATTTGCATCCATCTTCAGAAGGCGCTTTAAGAGCTTAGGAACATCAGGTCTGCTTTCAAGGACCCCGAGGTCCGGACGCGCAGGGACGTGCATCCAGCTGACTTCAGAAGCACGAATACGATTGCTGACCTGAGCTTTATCACCTGGGAAGATTTTACTCAATATCTCAAACGTATTTGTTCCTTCACAACATCATTTGTTTCCAAGCAAGTAAAGTACACTATTCAGTTACCTCCACCGAAGTTGTTCCAAACTGGTACAACAGACAGAAGAATCACTTAGCTAGGATGCTATTACTAATACAACAGCTTAATAAATTTTGCGGGGGGGGAAGGGGGGGAGTTTTGGCAACTTTTTCATAAATTTAATTAACTTTTTGAGAAAATGTGGTGGTTATGATCATATGGGAATCATAAAAATAAATACATAAATAAAGCTTTGGCTTATAAATAAATTAAATTTAAATCAACAAATAATATTTAGGGATCATAAATAAATAAATAAAACCTTCATGCTTAGGTTTCAGTTGAAATTTGCTCTAAGCTTTTTTGGGTTTCCTTCTTTGCAGAAGACCCAAGAGATGTGGACCCATGTGAATGGGAACAAGCTTTACATGACTCCCCATGATCCAAAACCACCATGTTTTATTCAGTGTAATAAATACTGGCAATATGAATATTTTGCCTGGTAGACACATTTACAATACTACAAGGATTTTATGAAATCATATCACTTTTGCCTAACCAATGATGCTTAACATTCTGCCTCAGAAATGCATTACTTTATATTCCTTGGGTTTCCCTCATAGCCAATGATTTTTCCTGTTCGTTGTTGCCAGATCAATCTGTGAATTTCATTTGCACTAGCTACTATACTGACACAATTTTAATTTTAGAGGTATGTATAAAGAGTTATCGGTTGGAGGTAGTTTGTCACACAAGCGTAGGAAAGCATTTGGTGACATGCTAGAGGCGTTCAGGAGAGAAACATAGCCAGGTACAGCGGCTTTTCCTCTTTATGACCTGAGGGATCAAAATTTGGCCAGAACCTACTAGAGGGACACTGAAAGATCATGCAGAAAAAGGACAGGCCGATATTTTCACCCAGCACCTCCCATGGTAAGAGAAAGCAGCACTTGTGTTATGTTGTAGAAAACCAACCCACTCTTGCATTTTACTTGGTTTGTTTTGTTTATTAATTTTAACATCTGCTGCCTGTCTGTTCTCCTTTTTCCCAGAGATGCATCAACCTAGTCCAACCTGTAGTGACAGGACAAGGGGTAACGGGTTTAAATTGAAAGGGGGGAGGTTGACATTAGATATCAGGAGGAAGTTCTTCATGGAGAGGTTGGTGAGGCACTGGAACAGGTTGCCCAGAGAAGCTGTGGATGCCCCATCCCTGGAAGTGTTCAAGGCCAGGCTGGATGAGGCTTTGAGCAACCTGGTCTAGTGGAAGGTGTCCCTGCCCATGGCAGGGGGGTTGGAACTAGATGGTCTTTAAGGTCCCTTCCAACCCAAACCATTCTGTGATTCTATGACAACTTGGTCTTTGTGAGGCCCAAACTGTGACCATCTCTTAATTAGGTTCCTGCTTTTCATAGCGTAGATCTGTTTGCCACTCAGTTTCTATCCAAGCTGGTTGCGTACAGCTGCATGGACGGCTTCTGCGTCAGGAGGCTGCCACGGCAGATGCTTGTACAGGTGGCAACATTCTGGCTCGCCGAATAAAATCTCACCCTAAGTTACTTCGCGTGCACCTCTCTGGCTCAACTTTTTGCTTGTTTGCTCATAGACAGGAGAATTTTAATTAAGATGTGAGGGAAAAAAGAGCAAGGCCAAAGCTGTGTGCATTAAAAGCAGTTTCCAGGCTGGGAAATCTGGCACTTCCAAGGCTTCCGATACCATATGTCGTAAATGCTAAAGAAACAAAGTTCATTAATTATGTTGGGACCCTGGTAGCCAGGCCTTTAATACTCCATGGGTTTGCAACATTCCAACCTCACATTTTTCTGTCACTGGTTAGGACTGTGTAAAGTCCAGTCTGTTTCCCTTGTCTTATTATTACCTAAAGCTAGAGTTTCTCCCATCTTTCCTCCTCTCTAGCCCTTTTTGCCCATGTGCCCTCTGTCCATTTTGACATTTGTACAGTCTATCTCATAATGAATACCTGCACTCAAACACCACCTTTGGATGTTACTGCAACCCCGTTTATCTCCACAGCCTAGACAAGAAAACCAAACTCTCCCTCTGTGGTGTTCTTGCTGGGGGGAGGGATCCCCATTCAACTGAACTGCTACCCTAAGACCCATCAAAGACTTCCCCACACGCACGGTACGAGCTGCGAGGACTGACTACGTGACGGCGGATGGTGTGACATCAAGTCTCTGTCCACGTGGGGCTGGTACACACAGTCTGAGCCTAGCGTGTTCCCACAGGAACACAGGGAGAACATTCAAATCCCTGAGAATGAATAGCTCAACAAATGAGTTATTAAGAATTTAACTACACAAGTCCCAGGGGAAAATCACTGAAGCCTATTAAAAATGAATTTCAAATTGCTCCTTTATCCAGAAAAGACACTAAGTGCCAATGTTGCAGGACCTCCCTAGATTAGGAGAACATGTTTATGGAACACCGGGAAGTTTATATTCCAGTGTCATTGAAGGCTGAGACAGCACTACTGATAGAAGAACCCACTCCACCTTCAGGGGAAAGTGTCGAACTTGGAGCAACAGCCCATGAAGTAATTCACCGATATCAGCCAAGTTCTTCTGGGTTTAAAGTGATTTTACTAACATTAAAACCTGACCCATAACAAGCCACAATTTAAGCAGCTCAGGAGCCAGATCAACTTCTCAGATTCTGTAAGTAGTGCTTCCTGGCCAGACCAATGCATTTGGGGTTACTGCTGTGTGTCAGCCTTGGGAGATGCCAGACATTTTGGGGCTGAAAAAGCTGATGGTGCCAAGTGCACGGTGTACTGTCTGGTCCCTGGCACATTGCTTGGTATGTAGGCATCCGCAGAGGTACACAAAAACCTAGCCCATGCCTTCAAAGACAGCTTTTCTGTAGAAACAGAATGAAAACACCTGCACGGTACACAGTGCTTCTCTCCAGCTAGTGTTTTCTGGGAGAATGCATCGTTCACATACAGGTACTGTACTTACTTTTCCAATCTCTACTTTTTCTTTCATCCTAAAATAGTTCTGCTTGAAAATGGTCAGATTACCAGGACACCTATTTACATTCTGCTACTACACTGAAGACCAAGACTCACTGTCCAGTGGACTTCATGCCCTCTGTGTCACTCAATGTCTTTCTCTCTTGGACAACCCACCTCTAGGACTCAGTGATCATCTGGGGATTTGCTTTGCCTTTGGAGTGTCTCAGGCTACGATGGACTTCTGTATCTTACAACAGCTTCCTGAAAAAAAGACCTAGGTACCCTGGCAAAGTTCTTCATCCATTTTAAAGAATGCAAATTGAAGAGTGCTGCGTCCTGTAGTGTATTTTTCAGGAACAATGTACAGACATTTCCAGCAAGTGCTCTTAATGGAAGCTTCTTTGCCAAGTATTGCCTCCTTCTTGTTGTGGTTTTGAGAAAGCACATTTGTTCGCAATGGGGAACAGCAGAGCAGTACTTTCAGTCTGCACACTTAATCACTGTATCCCCTGGTAGATGAACTGGAAGGGTTTCTTTTTTTCCCATAGGGTCTACACATCTATATATTTCGTACTGTGCTTATACCTACCCGTCAGGATGGTAAGATACAATGAAATTCAAATCAAAATCATTGAAAGTGATAGCACTAGAACTAGCAAGTTAAAATCAAGGGCCAAAGAGATTTAAGTGCAGCAGAATCACTTGAAAAAACCACAGGGAGAGCAAGGCGGAGCAAAGGACAGAGGGGTTAGAATTGTGAGACAATCAGCATATAGGAAGCAGAAAAAAGTGTAGCTTCCAGCCAGATTCCAGAGCAGACTTTAAACGGCCAGTGCTGCTAAACAAAACATAGGCCATTTATTTATTTACCCAACTCATATTGATTTGGAAAACTAGCAAGAGTATTGCAAAATAAAAAAAGCATTAGAAAAGCCTACATTTTGATTAGCTTGTGCTGCCATAATTTGCAGAAGCGCACTGACATTATGTGTGACAGGACTGAATAAACAAAATTAATATAACATGGTTACCACTCAACATTTCCGTAACATTTTATGCCTTCACACCACTTTGCAATATAAACTTAATAAGTTAATCTCCATAAGGTAGGAAAATCTGATTAGACCTATTTTACAGATGAATAAACTAAGGCTTGGCAGAAGAGATGTCACCCAAAGTAGCACAGAGAGTTGCAGGGGAAAGAGTAGCAATGATTAGAGCAGTTTGGGGCCACGGAGACCTTGCCACTCCTCCTGGTCAATTACTGTGCAGGGCTCCCTCATATCTACCAGAGCGTAAAATGTAGAGATCTTCCCATCTGTGTGTTAGCACTTCCATGTTACCTCAAAACATTACTAATGAAGAAACACACACACACCATCTGAGGGACCTGGTTTCTGGTGCACAAACCCACACCAGACCCTGCAACCCTCTAGCTTAGTCTGCCAAATTAACCTGGGCAGAGGAAGAGGTCTCCTGACTTGCCCCAGCCAGTGGAAATCTAGGCAGTCCCAAAGACACATAAAAAGGAATAATCCCCAGAGGAGAAGAGAAACGATACTGGCAGCAAGCCGTATCCTGCCGACCTTCCTCCCATCTGACATCGCAGCGGGCCATGCCCTCCTTCAGTGGAGGCACTTACACATGTTCCCCTCTCCCTGCCCGGCTCTCCCACGGAGAAGCGTGCCTGAACCAGTGACAGCTGCTGTGCCACCCTTCCACCCAACTGCCGTGGAGCCACCGCTTTCTGGATTCATGAAAGTGTTTCGGTTTTCCCTGAAAGGTTTATTTTGCCATTGGCATTTTTTTTGACTGAACATCATGTCACAACAGTTCAGTGGAAAGGAGAAGAGAGGATTCCTCTTAGCAATGGCATTTTCTATTATGCTACAACAGCTGTCGAGGGGAAGCTACATCCAAAGGGAAAAAGCGTATCTTTTTCTAACAGGCATTCAAAGCACCTAAATTAGTAGTGACGTAAAATGGCCTACCCCCATCCAAAAATACATTCCCAGATTTGCACCTTTTTCTAAAGGTACTAGAATTCTCAACAAGCCTTCAGGAAATAAAAATGTCAACCACTATTATATTAGTCCAAAAATATGACAGAAGTGTCACTCAGGAAGTAGAAGTAAAAAACCTGCAAAGAACAGGGCTTGTGGACAAGCATGACACAGACAAATATAACCTGAGTGCACCTTGCAAAACCGGCTTGTATGCCGGCCGTAAAATACAAACCACAGCAGGCAGGTAATCAGGCAAGCACATAGGTATCTGCAGTATCATCATTCACAAAAGCAAACAAGAAATAACAACACAGTCTCCCGAATTTTGGTTTTCTGCCCTTTTTCCTCCTCCTAAAATCTACCAGATTCTGTTAAAGCAACACTCTTCCAACTGCTGCGTCAGAGGCAGGGAAAATGTGTGTTGTGCAATAGTGCAGTAAGGTGACTTCCAAGAGCACGAGAAGACTAAAACATCTGTTTTGCCTAGTTCTTCCTCTACTCATGCCCCAGGTCATCTGACTTTGTGATACTTTAACAGTAGTCACATAAGACTGGGGCTTTACCTATGTCTCCAAGGGAGAAAATGTAAAGAAGCAGATCCAAAATTTCCTTCATTTGAAAGACCCCTGCTTTAGGTAGAGCAGGTGATTTACTGGAGAGCTGACAGAACTCATGGACTGAGGAATGGAGTATTTGCACATGCAACATGATAAAATACCGCTATAAAATCTAACCTTACTTAACCCAATCCCTTCTCTCCTTAGATCTGACTGCTGACACTGGTACAAAACAGTATCTATGTGATAAAGACCATGTATTTGGTCACTGAAATGATCATAAATGGAGAAAAATGTTATTGGAGAAATGCCAGCAGAATGTTACAATTGCTGATACACTTCATACACACACCCAGACAAATATACATAAGCCTAGAGCAGACAACCATCACTGTCACTTTTTGAACATGTTAAAATCTAAAGTAGGAGCTTAGTCTGAAATCATGGTATACAATATATATTATGAAATTCCCTTCCAGTATCTTCAATATGAAAAAGACAGAACTGAAAAGTTCTATCACAGAAAGAGTGGAATATGGACAGACTGGGCCATTTACCATGCACTGGAAGCAAAGGTCACTGCAAAAGAGAATTTACTTCATCCGAGCCCAAAGTGAACAAGTACAAATGCCTGGGACTGGCAAAGCAATGGAAAAAAAGAACAGATTGGATCAACTACCCCCATGGGAAACTGCTTACCTCGAAATATCTCATTTGCTGGAAGCGCTCCGATCTGGAAAGAAACTGCTCCACTCAGACCTGGGAGATCAGACCACCACTCATACAACACTGCTGCAAAGAACTACACACCGACCTCAGGTCAATCGTCTCAATAAAGAAGCAAAGGCAGTCTCTGAGTCTAGAGCTGCTATTCAGCTACATGAGTTACTGCCAAAGAGGTTTAGGGAGACACTTTGCTTGTCCACTGCGTTTTTTTTTTTTTTTTTAATTTCACAAACAGACAGGTCCCATTCTGAGGACCAGGAACTGGTCTTTAGGTGTCAGACCAGTCCAGTTATTCTTTTATCTTTCTGCAAACTTTGAAACCTGCACTCCTAATTTTTTTCAGAGCAAGGCAGAGTTTGGTATAGGGTTAACCTCCAGGACACCCCTTTTGCTTCTCTATAGTCCCCCATAACATTCAGGGGCCTTGTTTATTTATTTGCTTTGATTTTTCTCTGTCCCTAGAAGCCAACAGCAGTTCCCAGACGATCAGCTGAGAGGCATGTCTGCCCCTCTAAATGCTGGGAGAAGGACTGGCTTGTTTTTTCTACCTGATTCAACACAAAAAAGAGTAAAGGTTTGAAGTTTGCCTGTTAGGATAATCCTTTCTCGAGGAGCTTATGGCATTAAGGACACACTCACTCAAACAGCATTTCAAATGTGTATTCACAACCTTCAGCAATTGTTAATATATTCTAAATCAATTTATGACTTAAAGCTATAGCAAGCAAAAATGTCTGGAGTGAACTGAATACATCTCAAAATAAGCCTGCTCTTCCCTTCAGCCTGAGATAAATCTATCCTGTAGCACACTGGTAGATTGGAAAGGTGCTGTCAGATGACTGAAAAAGAAAACAAACCTAAATCAGTTCTTAGTGTTTTCTTGAATCTTTTGATGCAGACCTTACCTGACGTGAGATGTGCTGCATGTCTTCAAAGTGGCAGTGCAAACAAAGTAATTAATCCTCACAACGTGGGATGGGGTCAGTAGACTCATACTGCGATAGACAGGTTAACATTAAAACTCGGGACTACTTCAGTGCCTCAAATGGCATCCTGGGCCCTTCTGCCCATGACTTAAAGGCTTCAAAATCAAATGCTCTGATTTTGCATGTAATAAAATGATTTGATTTTATGTTTTAAAAACTGCTCTAAAAACCTCTGAGTGGGCTTTGAAAGACAGAGAGGATTGCTGCCTTCTTTTTCTACATCCATCCTCCTAATCAAACGCCTGGAAGTCGTAACATTTGTCTTGCTACTTTGTTTTCAGATTATGCTCTCAACACAACTTGACCCACACACAACTTCAGGTACTTAGTGGTCTTGAACACCAGGCCACTTATTTCTGAAGGCTGAACACTGTAACTGACAGTTTATTGTAAACGAGAAATTTGTGCCAAGCAATTATGGGATGAACATTTCTCCTTTTAACTCACGACAGGTTGTTTTTTTTTTTTCACTCCCTTCAGGCAAAGTGTTAAAGCGCTGCTCTGCTTCTAGCACCAACTCTGAAGTGACACGGCAGGATTCCAGTTTTGATTCCATCATTTATTAATTTGTCAGTTTGCAAAGAAAGACATTTTGCTAAATGCCAGGCTCCTCCTGGAGCCTCTGCAACGTTTGTGTTACCTTTTCACATATCTTTCCCAACAAGCCTGCCACTGGAGGACGGTCCCTCTGACAGTGCACAGCAAACAAGACTCCAGGCACATCTTCCCATTGCTGTGCCACCTCTGCAGCACTCACCACATTCAAACTAAATTCACTGCAACATCAAGTCTGGGCCAATCCGCTGGTGAGGAACGTGCTGTTTTCAGACAGCTCAGTACCAAGCCAGGCCAGGGCAAAGAGCTGCAGAAGTGCCTGAGTGAGTGCATACTGCACTGCAAGAGAAAGCATAAAATTCTAAAGCAGTAAATTCTGCAGAAAACTAAGACTGACACGGTATCTCCAGACTGACTGCAGGGAAGGGAGCACAAAGCCAAGGACTCGATCCAAGAGAAACTGCTGCAGAAGCTGCTAAAACAGGGCCCTTGGGGAATTCAGAAAATTTCCTACAGTTCTGCCTGGGCCATCCTTCCCTCAACTTCTTGGCTCCTGGTTCTTCAATCTGTGCTCTCTTCACCTCAGCTTCACTCTGCCTCAGAGTGCTTTAAGTAATTTTACCGTTTGTCTTCTCCTCACATCCTTGGTCATTAGAAAGCTTTTTTGAGCACACTTTCTATTTGCAACAACCACTATCATAATGGGGCCCTACTCTCGGTCGCTCTTCAGGCATTATTGTGTTATGTGTAGTCACTCATCAACATGGGAACTGGTAACATAATTTTTCCAAATTGATTTGTAAGTGTTAAAAATACGAAGAATGGCATAAATTAAAAGACAGCTAAAGATGGTCTCATGTCAGCCAGGATGCTGGCCAAGTTGTTCCTAGACTCTATCTTCTCTGGGTATTGCTTATGCAACCATACATATGCTGAAACAAAAAGGAGCATCTGGGGACGACGCTCCTTGGAAAGGCAGTGGTGCCTGTCTGCTGGGGAGAGCTGCACATCCAGGTTGGTAGGCCTGTTCGTCAGAGGAGACAGCATCACTTGAAAGAGACCTTTTCTTTCATCCTATTTCTTGCTTTAGGTTAAAGGCTGTCAGCTGGTGTCCCACATACCTGCTCAGATTACCTCAGCCTACTGCACAGCAAGTCAAATACTCCAAATTCACTTTTTTTAAGCACTGATCATATTCTAGAAATAGGAAAAGATGGCTCGGTCAGGAGACTGACAGTGGGACTACGACTTTTTTGGCTCAGCCACATACTGACACATGAAGTACGTCTTCAGCAAGGACACTGAACCAGTTTGGTTACGGATGGTCCTTCAGCCCAGCAAAACTGCTTCAAAACTGACTCCTGGGGGTAGCTCCTGAGGAAGGGGGAAACTGCCGTTGGCTGTGCTGAGTATGGCTTTTTGACTGCCACCTGAATTCTCCTGCCTGACAGAGGCTCAAGGTCCTTCACATTTCCACTTTACTGGCCCACTGCTGATCTCAAGTGTGTCACGCAGCCTCCTTCATAGCTATTACTACCTGTCTGTTTTGATGTGGACCATCAAATCTTTGAAGTCTACTGATGTGCACAGTTTACTTATTCTCTGTTCAGGCCATTAGCTGGCCTAAAAAGACATGTCTTTTAAAAAAAAACCCACAAATGGAAACATCCATTTTTAGCATGACAAAGCCTAAATTTCCAGCTAAATTGCAAGTGGTCACTTTATTTTGGGAGCAATTTTCTACTTGGTACAAAACTGAACTGAATGGGTCAACCTAGACAGTGAATATTAAAAAAAAAAAAAAAAGCAACCACATTAATTCCAATTTAGACTTGGCAAACATAAAACAACCAGAGAGATTTATGTGGGTCCACATATGTAGGCTAATGCACATTATCCTCTTTGGCCTCCATCCTCTCACAGGCACTATTTGTTCTGGGATTTACTGAGTGTCTGCTTTCCATTTCTTGGTGAAAGCACAGCTATCACTTTTAACATCCAATAGAACGTTTGGTGAAGCTATTCCTGAGGTTACATACACCATTTTCACACTATAGCCATGCAGTGATTTTCATTACCTGACAAGACAAGCACGGTCATTTGCTTAGTCCTTGTCATTACCACCCATTTAAGTATCTGTTCTTCTTAGGAAATACCACCTTACAAACATGGCTACCATCTAAGCTAGTAGATTGATTCAGTTCTGTTTTAAATTCCTGTTATAGGAATACCTGTTTGCAAACTGCCCGGTACAGATAACCACTAAACAACTCTGATATAACCACTCTTCTCACACCACTACCCTCTCCGACACCATCAGTACACCAAGCAATGTAAAACCCTAATGAGGATGATGCAACAGATGAGAGAAAACTAAAGATACTGACATCTGCCTGTGGGGACATAAAGGTACAATATTACACTGGGAGTATGAATGTCATATATGTGCTTTTATATATAAATGCTAAAAATAAAATTTAAAAATGAGGTTGAAAAAGCACAGAACATCAGAGAATTAATTCCGAATCTGAACTGTTTTATGCTCCATAGAAATCTGAAGTTACAAACTTTATACATAGGCTGAAACTGTGACTTCAAAGAATTGCTACAAATTCTGTCTCTGACAGCACACTTGGTTTCCAAATCTGAGTAATGCCAGTGTGCAGTTCATTCTTCAATAGATAATGAAGAGTGGGGTTTTATCAGGAAAAGCGACATCATCCTACAGTGCTGGAGCTAGGCACATGCTGCTAACTCAAGACAGGGTATTGACAGGAAACTGCTGTGACAGATTTGTTTCCCCACGCAAATATGACAACAAGGTGATGATATCAGGCACTGCCTGATGCAGGGAAGTAAGCAAAACAAGGGAAGGAAAAAAAAACCCAACCAAAACAACCCAAGAACAAGTCCAAATAATGGGGAAGTGTTCACAGGCTCCACTAGCTTTTCTATTTTAGGCATGTTTTGGTTTTGTTGTTTTGGTTTTAATTGCTTTTATTCCTCAAAAGGCTTTGGTTGCAGCTAAGATTGCTTTACTCAGCACTCATTATATTTCATTTCCTTTCATCTGAGGGTGAAAAATTCTGCAGCGAATGCACTGAAGGATTTAACTCTAATGCAGCTTCTCCCATTACTGCCTCAAACTCTTCTGAAATGCTGGCTTGTAGTTTTTCCTGATGATCCTCTCAACTGCACATCAGGGGAATTGTCCCTACCACTTTCCAGTTTCTGATGCTTGGGTTCCCCCTTCCACTCAGTCAGGATCCTTCTCCTCCTTCCTTACTCTGCTTAACAAGTCCCAGCCTGAGGGCCCAGAGCTAGAGGGATGCTCCTCTCCCACGGGGAACAAAAACCATCTCCACTGAATATGCAAACTAAGTCAGAACTGACAAGCATAGGCCTTTTGTGCATTAAGTGAGATCATGACCCACGAGATCAACTCATGGGCTGCAGAAATGCCTGAACTGGGCCATCCAAGCAGACGCAGCGATTAGCAATTTGCTCAGTCCAAGAGCTGAGGAGGCAGACGGTACGGTGAAGCTGGGGGGATCCCAAGAAGTAGCGCGTCTGCAAGTTAACTCTGCCACAGATGGAGAGACCTCAGAGCTGGCTCCACGTCAGCAGCTTAGGCCCAGATGGATTTATTCACTCAGAAACAAGATTGTTGAATGCAACTTCACTGCTTCCAGGGCCAGCTCGGACATCTCGGGCAGTGCTGGGTGCTAACAAGCTTTTGCCAGAGCTGAGCTGGCTCTGCTCTGCACAGCAGTCCCTGGCAAGGCTGGGCATCAGCCCATATCACCCACAGGGTGATCAGAAAGGATCTGCTCTTTGAGGTGCTTCTGTCTCCAGAGCCACAAGTGACAGAGCTGGTTACATACCCAGCTCATTGCATTGCTCCCTCCTCTAAACAGCTTGACCAAGGAACAGAAATGCTCCTGACCACAGGGAGGGTAACTAACCCCCTTACAACCCTTTCTTCAAGGTTCTTTAAACATTTTTTTAAAACAACATTTAAAAATAACAAGTATATACAGCAATATAACTTTGAAAAATGGTCAAAACGTGACTACAAGCACTTTTACTCTGCTCTATGCTTTCAAAGCACCAGCGTGATAAACATGCTTATACCGTGGCTTCAGCAAATTAGCAACCTGGGAGGAGTGCACAGATTAAACAGCGGACCCCAAACCCAACTGCTCTTAACCCTTTTTGAAGGCCTCCTGTAGAACAGGTCTAAGGGTGAAATTAGACCAGCTGTCTGGGCAGATGAAATGCCATCTGTGCCATGAAACTAAGCTTCTCATGCCTGGGGCTAGTAGCTTGAGTAGTAAGCAGTGGCTGTGCAGAGCAGGAGAGTTTCCTGCCTAGAATTTTGTGCTTACTGTAACGTGGAACCTGCCTTCTTTCTTTGCCCACGATTTATATTCCACATTGGAGAAGGGAGGTCTTGTGCCTTCCTGAGAAATAACTATGCCTTTCTACACCTTTGATAGTCTCACATTAATCACACAGCTTAGGGTTTTCCGACAGTAACACGTGAAAAATAATTACATGCCCACAGGCCAGGTGAAAGTAAAAGGAATTAATGGGCATTATCTGCCTCCTGGGCTGTGTATTTACTTTCCTTGCTCTGCCCAAACAAAACACTGAATCGCTCAGATTCATGCACGTAGAAGAGCAAGACTATAGCTACATAAACAACTTAGTTTTTCATAATCAGAAAAAGGTGCCAGTACTGTCTATAAAAGTAGGTGAATGCAGAAAACATAAAAGATAAACATACAGCATACACCAAATATCTATTTGTTCTAATTTGCCCATTCCAGGTTTCTTACTGGTTGACTTCCTAGTTCAACTTCACTGTCGTTCAACCACAAAGATTCCAAGTGCAGGAGCACCAACAGGCCCCATATTGCAAATGCTTAGATTAATTGAAAACAAAGCTTGCCATCCTCTGGAGAAAATAGATGACTCCTTCCTGTGCCTTCAGACCTAGAGGCTTAGATTAAAGTCTGCCTTCCCTTGCTCAAAATACTAGAATACATGTTACTAAACTAAATGAAAAACATTTTGAAAATGAAAGTAAATTAAATCTGCCGAGGGACAGATCTGTTTTGCACTCTGGCAATTTTCCTGAGGTTTTACTTTTAATGTTTATTGTTTAACTTCATAAAATTGAGTAACTAGCATAACAGCACCTCAAATGCCTGAGAGAAACAGCCCATTAAAATATGAAGCATCTTGTTAATAAAATACACTCATCAGAACGCACCACAATTCCCCATAAGCTTGTGTAGTTTTAAGACTTGTAAACATTTCTAATAGTCATCAGCACACCCGAGTTTTCTTCAATGCTTTGTTACAACACTTCTCCCAGAAAAGGTTTTGACATCAGAGTTAAGCAAAAACGCAAATGGGAGAACTTCAAATATGGCCAAATTGTTCTGTAACTGCCCAGGGAAGCGGTGGAGTCACCATGCTTGAAGGTATTTAAGAGACACGCTGATGTGGTGCTCAGGGACACGGTTTAGGGTAGAACTTGCCAGTGCCAGGTTGATGGCTGGACTCGATGATCTTAAAGGTTTTTTCCAACCAGAACAATTCTACAATTCGATGTTTCTATAACCTTCCAAGGGTTTGTAAAGTGAAGAGGCAAGAAAATCTCAGCCGTAACACCACGGCCTTCCTTCTCTCATAGACACGAGCTTCTGCTACACTTGCCTGGGAGGCATAGGCAGAAGCATTCCATCAAGCACAAGGCAAAATGAGAGAAATGCACAGTTCAAACCAGAAAACAAGCACCTCCGTTTTAGGTAATGTTGTGCTTCAGCTACTGGTAAATTTTGAGGGGAAAATGGACCAAAGACACTAAAAGCATATTTTTTTTTCTCTGCTTGGTTATCTCCAGATCCGATGTGCAGCATCAATGAGACAAGAAAAATGCTTTCCTGTACCACATTATGATCAACCAAGAAGACCTGGATAGATGCTGTAAATTTCTCTTAGGATAGCAGCTTCACCAGTTCTCCATAGCAGATTGATCCAGCAGACTGCAAACACATGACCAAACATTTTGGTTTTGTCGCAATATAGCAAATGTCTGCTAAAGATGAGGAATTGACCAAAATTCCCCTTTTCAGGACATCACAACTTCACAGTCATCAGAGAGACCTCTTTTATTCCTCACAGATTTCCAAGGACCAATATTGCACAGGGCACTAGCAGAACAAGGAAAAATAAATCACATGTACTGACTGCAGGTTTAAGATACTAGACCCAGAGAAGGAGAAATCTATCCTCTTCAGTTGACTGAAAACATAGGCTGAAACGTCTCTAACATCAAGGCCCAGAAGTGAAGCATTTCATCACAAGATTGTCAAGACTAATTACCAGATTCCCTGCCTGTCTTTGGTTTGGATGTCCAAACTGACATTTTTTTAAAGGTCTTAATTGTCAGAGGTCTGCTGCACTTCAGCCTTCTGGGGAAAAAAGGAATGAGTCTTTTTAGTGTCAGCAGTATTTAACAAGTTACGAGCTGGTTCCAGAGGTCTTTAGAAAACACGAGTCCTACTGATTATTGACCTCCCTGTAGAAAGTTACTTCTTGTTCTTCTTTCTGGTTTATTTTATATAGACATTGCTACAATTGCTTTTATTGTTCCTCCTGGAGTCATTTCAGGTTAATTCACTTCACTGGACACACTTGCTCAAATACAGCTCATATTTGAAGGTCGTCTTTGAACATGAGCTGGACAGAGAAATTCAGAAAAATGAAAAGAGCAAAACTTCAGAAAGTTTTGGATTCAGAATAGGTTGTCTTAGCAACAGGGTAATTGTTTTTCTGAAAATGACAATCTTGCATTGTGGAATCTATGGTTGATTGCAAGAGCAACCTTAGCTAAGCCTCATTCGTTTTATGTATCACACTATTTTTTCTAAAATATTCTATTTCTCCATCTGAAAGCAATTTTTCAGCAAAATGACCCTGACCTGAAATCTGATCTTCAAATTAAGAACACTTTTAGATAAAAAACTTGCACACAGTAGAGTAAATAGTCAGTAAATATCCCCATAGAAAACTAGGTATCTTCTCCAGAATAATCTCTAACTCAGTATAGTTTTTCTATAATCCATTTGGCTGGGACTCATTTTGTAATCCATGACATTTGTTTGACCATTCAGGATGATGCTTTGGCTCCATTTCTGATCAAGTATTAAATGTGAAAATGAATGATACATTTCAGGGACATAGCATCTCCTATCTAGGATTCACCCTGAAATTAGCCAGGGACTTTATATTTGAAGTTTGCGACTGAATGTAAAACAGGTTCAGTGTGAGTATGATATTAAAGTGATGATTTAAAGACACTTCAAAGGATAATTGAAAGCTGATTAATCTAAATTTTGTTTCATGTCTTTTTCCTTTGTGCACTGAAAGCCATCACAGCTTCCTGATGTGAACCACACCATGAGTGGTTTTCAAGAACATATTTCCCTTTGCTAAATTTTGCCGTTAAAAAGGACATAATTAAACAAGTAGTATGAAGTAGTATAGGCTGTTGCAAGTTTTCTGTTCCAGGTATACCTGCAGTTTACAACCAGTGTATTTTAAGACACTTTTACCAGCAATATCTTATTCTTTATCCGTCTCCACACCAACTATCACCTGCTGGAGCCATACGCATCCTCCAGACATCTGAGAGAGAAGTTCAGTATACCACAATGCCTATATCACCAGCTATGCTTCCTCATTAGAAAAGCTTTTCTAATTAGGTCAGGAGGCTTTAGAGTACTACCCATCCTACACACAGTTGCTCATAAGGGTGTATTTCATAAGCCTTAAGTCCAAAACCATCATCCTGGGGTCCTTGGCTGATCTCCATCCACAGCACAGACAACAGAATTGCACTCAGTGGTAACTTGCTTTGAAATCACTGACTTCATGAGTTATACCAAAACATTATCTCTCAGATAATATCCAAATTTGAGCAACAGATCTTTTCTCTCCTCTATGGTTATTTTACAGATTCACAGAGTGGAAGTGGTTGTAAGGGACCTCAAGAGATCATCTAGTCCAACCCCCCTGCCAGAGCAGGATCACCTAGAGTAGGGCACACAGGAACAAGTCCAGGTGGCTTTTGAAATTCTCCAGGGAAGGAGACTCCACCACCTCTCTGGGCAGCCTGT
>NW_010225098.1:59027-59399 GCF_000690775.1 Eurypyga helias
CACCCTCTCACTAGACATCACTGAGAAGAGCCTGGCCCCATCCTCCTGACACCCACCCTGCAGATACTGATAAGCACTGATAACATCCTCCCTCAGCCCCCTCTTCTCCAAGCTAAACAGACCCAGCTCTCTCAGCCTTTCCTCATGTGGAAGGTAGTCCAGGCCCTCCATCATCTTAGTGGCCCTGCGCTGGTCCCTCTCCAGAGGAGCCCAGAACTGGACACAGTACTCCAGGTGAGGTCTCACCAGCACAGAGTAGAGGGGGAGGATAACTTCCCTTGACCTGCTGGCCATGCTCTTCTTAATGCACCCCAGGATGCCATTGGCGTTCTTGGCCGTGAGGGCATGCTGCTGGCTCATGGTCATCCTCTT
>NW_010225099.1:0-8425 GCF_000690775.1 Eurypyga helias
AAGCTTATTTCCCAATTCAGCCTGACAAATTGAAGGGTGGAACATGCTTTCCCAGTACAAATGAAACCTCTCCTGAAATCTCTGGCAATTTTTCTTGATAACTACAGAACTCATCCCCTAAAGTACAACCACTGTTTTTTTAAGGCTTAAACGTTAGTGGTGTTTAGGAAAGCAGCATTTGGGTCTGTTGTGGAAATTAGGTCTTTATAAGAGTCCTAGGGACTGATTTTTATCTGGGCTGGGCTAAGCAGTTTGGCAGGACAGAGGGGTATGCTCTTGCACCCTCTGGATGATCCTCCTGCTCCCAGGACGGAGCAGTGTCTCTCCTTTTGTCCTGTGAAATTGCTGGGTTCCTAAGCAAAAGTGGAGCCTCCGAGGTTTATATAAAGTTCATCATGTCTGTCCTAAATATCCCTTCCTCAACTTCTAAGCTATAAAAATAGAGATCAAGGCAAAACAGGAGCAGAATTGAAGTGAAAGAAACACTTCAATCTCCTTTTTTTTTTTTTAATGTTTTGTTTGTTTGTTTAAACAGATGTTGGACAAAGTCAGTGCTTGAGACTCTAAACCGTCTCATTTGTGACACTCCCGTACAGTGCCTGTGACATACTGGGGCAGTGAGGGAACACTTGGCCTGAGATGAAACCTGTTGTATGCGATTAGCTCTGCTCTTTGCTTCGTAATAATCTTTCTCCAAGTGATGTGATGGAGTGTGAAGAGATTTAAGTTATAACCAAGGCTACTGCCTGACACTTTCGTACTGATGTGCCTCCACCTTTCTGCGGTTTGCAGGAGAACTGGGTCCCACCAGCTGCCAGGTACCTGTTTGGCCTTCCAAACCGTTGTCTGCCCTTCAGACACACTGTCAGAGTGCCCCAGCTTGATGGCCAAATGAAGGAATCTTTATCACACTAAAACAGGAAGTTGTACTATAAACATTTGAGACAGGGATTGTAGAACAAATTTCTTAGAATCTCAAGTGGTGTGAAAGGGGGAGAAAAATACCTTTTTCTTTTCTTTTTTTTTTCCCCCAGTTGGGTGTTTTCAAAATATGCTTTTCCTATGGATTTACCAGGAATACATCAGTAGGTGACTGTGCCAAGAGGGGAGCGATGCCTGTTGCTGCATTGCCACCTAATGGCGAGGTAGATAAGGAAGTGGAGCCATATGTCCAGCGGGGTCTTGGCAGTGGCAGGGAAGGAGAAATGGCCAACTGAGCACCGGTGTCCTATGACTGGGTCATAAATATTAATGTAGGAGCTTCTGATGGGATTGAACATGAACTACAAGAGATGAATGACTGGGAAGAGCTTGTTGGCCTTTCAAAGACAATACCATGGGGAATGACATGGTCATCACTGATCATTCACTCACATGGTTTCGTTAGAACTCTTCAGCCTTTCTCGTTTTGACTTTTGTGCAAAACAGATGATTTTGCAACAGCTAGCTTGAGGGATCAGTACATCTTTCATATATAAATGTATGGCCAGGGTACCCTCAACTTCATGTTTTCAATAATGTGCAGCCACAGGAGTTTGGGATAAAATGTAAGATCTTTCTCATGCTGTATTCCCAGAAAAATATATTTTTAAAAAATCATGAACAGCCTATATATGTAAAATATGTTTAGCTGAAAGGGGCATTTGCCTTATGTACTGTATTTCTAAATTCAAATGTATTCTGGATTTAAAGAGTTATCATCAAATGTTCAGTGTCTTCTACTACTGAAAGTACATCTGACTTCTCTACCACAGTCAAGCACAGACTTTAGAGGTACTGGAAAATTATGTAAATGTACAGAGTCCTTTTGGCTGATTTTATGCTTGCTTAAGTATTTGTTGTGAGTGTATATACCTGTTGGATGCTTATGTTAATGACCATTTAGAAATACTCAGAGGTTTAAGTGGTAGGATTAGTGTTACCAACCCTCAAAATTACAAATGCTAACATTCATCCTGAGAAGTTTTGTGCTTACAAAATTGTGAGGTTTCTTTTGTGCCTGTTGCTAATTATTTTTTGGTTAGTGGGTAAAGCTGCTCCTCCCAGGGCTGAAAAGACTAGTCTGGGCCCTCAGGCATGGTGCTTTGGTCACTTGCTAGAGGAAACTACACTTTCCCTCCTCTACTCTTCTATGGTGGGCAAGAAGGGTCCAAAAAGAAAGGGCAGGGGACAGCTGCTGTTTGTTCACATAATAGAGCTAAAGCTTTCATAAGAGAGAGTTGTCAGTGTGCCATCTGCACCTCTGTCTTTTGGAGAATCTGAACTTTTACTCGTTAACACCAAAAACTTGGAGTGGGAAAAACCCAAATTTGTATCGGAGATCTCCTTCCCTCACTGAATAACCCTTAAGACCCCACAGCCTTCTATGTCTTGGCACAGGGGTAATAATGTATTTTGCCAACAAAATACAGCTTCCTCTGTCTTAAACACTCTTGCCCCTTACATTAAGAGTGGTATTGTGACATATTTTTATCTTTTAGTTATTCTACATAGTGCAGGATTTAATCACAATTTTGAGTGCAGTCAAGGTGTTTCTTTCCACTTTCAATGGAATTCCACTATTTAAAGTGTAGTATGGTGGGTTCTAAGCTATTTGTTTTAATGTTTGTATGAAGATATGGTGTATGACCGTTTCCTGCATGGAAAATATTTATATGCAAATACACTGTTGGGAAACAGAAACATTTTCAGGGAGTGAAAGGCTGTGCACAACCTCAGATTTAAGAAGCTTTTTCTCTGTGGTGGTTTGTTTTTTTTTTTTTCCCTGAAGTCAAAGACTATATTTTGGAGGTGCTACTGTGCCCACTGCAAAGCAGATAAGTAGCATCCGAGGATTTAATTCCAGAGTATTGCATTGTTCAGGTTTTTGTTCAGACAACTCAAATTTTCTTCTGTGTTATACACAGATCATGATTTGTGTATTAAAATAACGTTTTCTTGCAGTTGCTTATCAGACGTGGCAGATGCTACTGCACAGAAGAATGTAGCTCTATTATTCTGTCATACAGATACACCACTGTATAGAATTGTATTTATTTTCTATCTGCAGCGCGTTTGTTCTCATCGCTGAAAGACTGTTAACATAAGGTAAATACCATGTTTACAGGAAGGTTAAAAGTGAAGTTAGATTTTATTAAAAAAGCCTACTTGGCTACCAGCTGTGCAGTAGAGGAATTTCGATGCATAACCTGCAGGGCAGCCATCTTGCTCTAAATCAGACATTTTCTTAATTACATGCATAGTAAGAGGGATCTCATTCCCAAACAAATGGTTTATCATCGTGTGCAAACTGAAGGGGAGAAGACTGCATATTTTGGCAGGATCCAGATGCAAGTTGAAAATTCCCATTTAAAACAAGAAGTCTAGTTCTGTGAGGGATTTGGAGTATTTGCAAAGCCTTAGAGGACGCTTGGCTATTTCAAATATAGGGATGTATTTTTCCTTTTCTTAGAAGGAATGGAGCATATCATTAGGAAAGATATGGGTGGGAGTTTTTGTTTGGTGTTTTGGTGTTGTTTTTTCCTGATGATGAAAAAGCAAGGTGAACATATTTTTCTTCACCTCCCACTATGCCCTACCTTTGTAACCAAGGAATCCCGTAGAGGACACTGCTAAGGAACAGAAATAAGACAGCTTTGTTGCGCTGAGAGCTTTTTTGACAGCCCTGGTGTTACTTTGAATATGGTTGGAGAATGACAAGGCAGGAAAATCTTGACAAAATGCCCATTCACTATCCCCGAAGTTGCTGGTACTGCTGTTGAATCTTATTCATTTCAACTAGTGCTGGAAAGGGAGTATTCAGATGTTCTCCTTAGGCAGAATGTGCCCCTCTGCTGTAAATTAAATAGATGAGCCTACTCACAGGTTGTTGGTAGTCTGTGTGAGCTCATGATCAGCAAGAAGTTTTGAGGATGTGGGGTTTGGAGCTAGAAAGGGAAATTTGGTCTGGGAAATCAGTGCCTCACCATTCACACTAACAGCAGCATGGCCTTACGAGCGCTGGGTAAGGTGAAAGCTATAGACAGGGAGGGACAGCAATTACTGTCACGAATAAAAAATGAACCATGGAAATATGCATACATAAATCCACTCTGGGGAGTGGAGCCCATTATCATCTCTGAAGAGCTAAAAGCCCTCAGCCCTTGAGTGAAAATAAGTGCTCACTGATAACTGTTGTGCAAAGGTCTAGATGGTTCTGAAAACTCTTAAAAAACCATGGTCTTGACAGGACATCTGTACCTGTTTCTATAGCCTGTAATTTAGCCTCACAGAGAGCTCTGTGGAAACTTAGGAGTGTCAAAGCAGAGCCGATTAATTTTTGTCTGGTAGTGAAAAACATATCAATGCTACTTCTAGTTCAGCAATTGTTGTGCTCGCCGAGTGTACATGTGCATGTCAACAGAAGTCTCTACAATATTTTTAATGCAGGATTATTTTTTTTTCCTTCTGTGAATGGAGAAAGATGTTCACAGCCCGCAACAGACCCAGACCCATTCCCGGGGTATGCCTGAGCACTGAGAACCCAGTGCACTTCCAGCTCCCTCCCTGGGAAGGATGACTTGCCTGGAGAGGGGCTGCTTTAGTCGGCAGAAAGGGTTGTGGGAAAACAGGGGGTCTGGGGGAGGTCTTCTGTTTGCGTGATGTCAATGGCTTGACCAGAGACCCCCAAAACAGGGGGTTCTGTGCTGGGCAGGGGTAGGTAAGGAAACTGCTGCTGGTTTGTACAGGACCTTTTTCTCTTTACTTTCTGTAAAGTTTTAGGATGTCTACTGCTGCTGTCAGTGACAGCAGGACAAGAGTTACCCAGGGGGATAAGGTTGAGACAATGAGCTGAACTTGAGACTTTTTTAAAACACTGTGGGAAGTGTGGGGTAATCTCCTGTTCAGCGAGTCTGAAACAAAAGTAATTTTGCAGCTTTCCATTTTTATTTCTGAAATAGGTACCAAAGGCTTGGTACACTGTTGTGTTATACATTAAAAAAAATCCTTTAGAGGGGTTTGTGGAAATTGGTTTATTTTTTCTCTTTTTTACTACTTCTGTTTTACATGAGGTATGCATGGAAATATGCTCTGTTCAATGAAACATTGGTGATTCCCCGCTGTGGAAAAGACTGGCTTATCTGAGGCTGTCACACTTGCCTGATATTAATTGATTAAATATTCATTTGCTAATTTTAAATCCTGTGGTTTTGTGAGCACAATGAACAGCCTGCAGAGGTCACAGCCATTGCTGCTAGAGCAGGAACATCCAGTGGGGAGGGGCTGATGGCTGCTGGGAGGGGAAAACCCAGAAGTGTCCACCCTGCACATTCCCCGTCATACATGCCTTTTGTGCTCCTCTGCTGCAGTTCGCTAGTCCAGCAACGGCTGACTCGCTGTGCGACCTCCCTTCAGGTTGTCGTACTGCATCCCCCAAGAGAACAGATTCTGTTCTTGCTTGCTCCCACCTGCCTCCCAGTTACACACCCAGGGATATTCCTTGACCTCTGCTGTGAGGGATCTTACCATCTCTCCTGTCCCCAGGCATCTAATCACAGGCTGTCCAGGGTCAGGTTGGGCTTTTGAGAATTGCTAGTGGACACCGCGTGCTGGTGCCAGTTAATTCCTTGTACTGAACTGCAGTGTGCATCTTCAGGACTTAGACCTGTGTGAGAAACTGGAAACTCTGCCAGAAAAATGGGAAAACACTTGCAATTAGATTTTTGCTACACTGGGAAGGGAGGCAATAGCATTTTCTTCTCTTTATTCAGCCTGATTCCCTTTTAAACCATATTAAAATGCATCAGAAGTGCCAGCCATTATAAAACTCTGAGATACAAGCAAATGAAGTAAGTAAAATTAGCAGCAATTGTGCTCAGACTGCGTTCTACAGAGAAATATTAGCAAGATAGCTCCCCTGAGACAGCCTGGCTTTAAGGGGAAGCATCGAGACTCTTACAGTGAGCTGATGAGGTCTCATGACTTAGTTATGAGACATCAGATTTTTATTTTAAAGCCGATGCTATCAGAATTTCAATATTTTGTGTGCCACTTTGGGTATTGTCTTAAGGCTATACTCTTGTTGCTGATTTTCACTCAGCCCTGTTTGAAAAGTGGCTCTGAATTTTAACAGACGCAGTGTACCGAAGCGTTGCTCTGCATCTGACATTTGAAGGGAGCGCTGTGCTGATGACGGAACCAACACAAAAAGCATTGTCCAAATAGGTGTCAGAAATTAATAAAGCAGGGCACAAAGTAAGCAGTGCATTGAAACAAGGGAAACTTGGTGCATTTGGGAATTCTGAAGATGTAGTTAGAATTTGTAAATGGAACCAGGTTCAGCGTCTTTTTGCTGCTTCGTTTATATGAATACCTATACTACTTGAAGAAGGGTTTGTGGGTTTTTATTTTGCATGGCAATTAAAATAGAAAGCCAAGATTTTAAAAAAAACCCAAACACATAAGAAATAATTGTTGTCTGTCTATTTTTTCAGATTTTTGAAAGAAAAGACATGATTTTTAAGACAGGCACCTCCCGGCTGATACCAACAAGCCAAGGTCAGTCTGGGGGAGCTGGGTTCTCCTTGAGGTGTCTATGCAGTGCTGAAGGCGACCCCAGGGTAACCAGTGGTGATGTGGGGATTGGTGAGGGAGCAGTGAGCTGCCCGGACGTTGCTCCTGGACCTGCCCAGCAGCTTGCTGGCTGCCCTGATCTTGGCTTTGTGTGTGCCTGTTGTCCCCGGGCTACTGGGGTACAGGCTTTCCAGATGCTTGTACAGGGGAGGGGTTTTTGGCAGGGGAATGAGTTGAATGTCTGAAAAGAAAATGATGCATCTGTGTCTCTTTCCTCATCTCCTTTTACATAGCTGCCAGTTTCTGTGAAACTGGTAGAATTGTAATACTCTCAAAGAGCATCGGAGCTCAAATTGGTCAGTACGTTGAAAAGCTGCTGGGAGGACTGATAGCTGGGCAAGCACATGTGTGTAGTATGATTGCCCAAGACTTATTTCTTTGGGGAAATTGGACAGAAAAATCTGCTTTGGATAGAAGCTTTCACATAAAGGATGCTTGTGTCTGCTCATCATGTATGCATAGAACTTCATTTAGCATTAAGGAACATCAAAGGGGAGACTTGTTTCTCGCAATCTTAGTTATGGAACAAAACTCTTGTTTCCAGTTTTTAAAAAAGAAAACATTTGTGGAAATATTTAGGTTATAAAAACGGAAAAGAATAACATGAGGAATGTTGTGGTGTTCTTAACTAGTATTTGTACTCAGCAATGCCTGACACTTTTTTTCGCTTTAAAGAGAGATGTGGTGAAAAAACCTAAGCTGATTAGTTCATACAGTGATTTTCATATGCAGTGTTTAGCTGTTGTGGTCTGGTCAGGTGTGAGACTAGCTCTGAGACTATTTTTTTTCCTCTTACACTTGAGGCTTTATTATATGAACTGGGCTGTGCTTGCAGGGAATTCATATGTCTATGGCTAAGGTCAAGAGAAACATCAGTGCGGGAGTGGCTGGGTTTTCTGAGCCTGCAAATGTACAGATATAGTGCTTCAATTGACTCCTAACTCTTCATAACATACAGTTCATGAAAAATTCTTCTGTTTGAAGAGTGCTGCCAAAATCTGATGATAATGTGATTTCCTCCTGTATCTTTCTTACAATGTGCAATTAAATAATGGTAAAGGACATCTTGCCTTGGAAGTATGATGAGCAATTAGGACTGTTGCTGTCTTTGAATGACAGAAACTTCAGTACTGTCCACAGTGACTTGTTACAGACCAATTTGTCCACGTTGACATCGTTGGAACCAGAGAGTTTTCTAGTAGTTACTGTATGGATGGCTGCTTTCAACAGGCTAGCAATATAAGAATTAGATAACTTCTATTAAATGATAGATTGATGTGGAGCCGTAATGCTTCACTAATCAATCTCCTGACGATCCTCCCTCCCAGGATCGATGTTGTCACAAGAAAATTGAAGAGGCTGCCATTATTTATGAAGCAGAATTAACCATCTCAAAGAAATATTTTTCACTGCTTCTGGAATGCAGAGTATTTTCATCAGTATTCCTCCAGATTTTTCAACACTCAAATAACTTGTGACCTGCCATCTAATAACAGTAAATGCTGCTGATCAGAGCCTTCGAGTCATGCCATGCTGTTACGTCTTCTCTGTCTGTCTCATTCCTTCAGTTCTCTACATTCACTGAACTAGTTGGAAATCATGTAATTCGAAATTAGTAACGTGAGTCTTGGTAAAAGAAAAGGAGAAAATTAAGTTTAAATAGTTATCGTTAAGTTCACATGTTCTCTGATGACTTTGCAGAATTTTTATATTGATTATTTCTAAATTGATAGCTTTCTTGCAGACATTTCTGTAAATTCTCTCAATCTGCTTAATTCATCCATACACATCCATTTATTATAATAAAGGTCTT
>NW_010225099.1:8436-11834 GCF_000690775.1 Eurypyga helias
GTCAGCAAAACCCTGCTGAAGGCATGAATGGATTTTCAGGACTGATGTGTTTGTCAGAAGAACCTGACTTGAAAGCAATAATTCTTGGGTCAAAAGCCTTAAAAAGGCTTGCTGCTTTGGTATAATTTTGTATGGGATGAAGTTCGTACAAAAATGCTTAGTGCCAGTGAAAACTGAAGACGTCTGAATTTGCTCTATAATTACAGCCTTATGGGGCCGAGTACTTATATACCCTTTTACCCCTGCACATGTATAACTTCCTACATTAGTGTTTTCATATACAGCTTGCAAGTATGTAATAACACAGGAAAAATAAACTCTGAAAAACCTGGTCATCAATTCTCATATATCCAATTTAAATGCCCTAAATTAACACAGTAATTTCTTGACAAGTAATGCTCAGTTGTGTGTGCTTGGGCAAAAAATGTTTCAGCCAGCTCTTCCTTCATTACTGATTGCAAAACACAATCAGCAATGCTCTTCACCACAAGACCTTTGCTGAGAGAGGAGTTTGTTTCAACTTGAGGGATGGAATTATCCAATCATTTTAAAAAAATCACCCTTATAAAGATTATAAGTAAATGAGAATTTTTTTTTTGTTCCTAATTTAAAACTATTTGAGAAAACTATGAAGTTTCTTTGTATTGCTGTCTGTGGCTTCTGCTGTAATTGGGAAACCCATTCGTTTGAATGGACAAGTGCTTTTTCTGGTTTTTAAACTTGGTCTACTGTGCAAATAGCATATTGCCATTACCAAGTTTTGTACATTAGCTGTATCCAAAATGTTTGCGTTAGAGCAGGAAAAGGGAACCTCTCCTTCGTTCATGACTAAATAAACTTTCCAGACACACTTTTTGTTGTGCTAAAATTGTGCTAATTCAATAGTGATGTAGAAAAAATGTTGCTATATTCACCTAGCTGGTTTCCAATTCCTCCTCTTGAAAATGGAGTAATGGTCCTCAAGGAAAATAATTTTCTGAGAGCATTTGTTTGCAATTCTTACTTAGGCTGCAGACTCATAATCTTGCTGCCTAGTAGATTGTATCCTACCTTGCTCTGTAGATATTTCAGGTTTTTCTGGTAAGGTGAACAGATCGAAGAGGAAAGGGGATACAGACATGTCAATAATGTTGCAATGCGCAAGTTGTGTATGTCTCTAAGCGTGAAATCATTATTATATCCCACCACTTTCAGCTTTGAGGTTGTTTTTTTCTTTATTTCATTACAAGTGTTCATTTAGGAGGATTTTGTGAGATTGCTGCAGGTCTCTGGAAAGAGCCTTTGTTTAACAGGTCAGTTCATTTATTGGTTTAATATATACTACAAAATGAAATTCTCAGACTCCTTCCCTTTTCTGATATCCTTGTCAGCTCACAAAGCACGGGTATGTAGAGCAATTTGTGACTGAAGCTAAACTAGTGATATTCTGTCTGAAGGATACAGTAACATTCCCTTTCCCCCACTTTGTCCACAAATTAAAAGGAATTGTAAAATTGCTGATCGGCCTTAAATACAATGTTGAGGACATGTATTATTTTTTAGGTATGAAGACACATTTTGTCTTTTAATTAACAAATTTACTATTAAAAATGTGCAAATTTATTTCTCTGATTCTATTTTCTCTCTGCCAGTTCTATCATGGATGGTTTTGTAGGCACCTGTGTAATAATCTCATGTCCTGTAACATCTACAAGATTTTTGAGATTCATAGTGTACCGTATTTGTTTATTTCTTCAGCAAATATACATTAATGAATTTTAAATCATTAGGTGGAAAGTATGTCTTCATTAGTTATTGATTTAACTGGAAATTTATCTGACAGGTCAACCAGAGTAAAACCAATTTGTTTCAGTGATAGGAAATCTATGTTTTTCTTTCAAATATTAAATATTTAGAAAGGTTTCTTGTGTATTTAGCTAATAAGATTGTGTATGGGTTGCTTCCAGTCAATGCAAGCGTAAGACATGCTGTCAGTAATTAGTATGCGCTGCCAGACTTTGATTATACCGGCTCTTTGACCTATTTTTAACAGAAACTAGGGCAGTCCTTTAGATTGCCTTTCCCTCTCCCCGGACATCCTGCTGTGTTATGTTCTCCATATCTGACATTATAACATTCAACTGCAGTGTCGAACTGCAGAATATTCCTTGGGGGTTTCCATTGAAACAGATGTAACAGATGTCTGCCCACTCTGAAGCGCGCAGTGGTTTCTGATAACAGCCAGGCAGTAAAGGAGCTTTCTGCGTTGTTTACTACAGATGACTTCAGTCACGAGCGCCTTTTGGAGCATACGGGGTGGAAGATGCTTTTGGAAATAATTTTTAGGCACATCTGAAAGACTCCTTCCCTCCTCACTATGTTCATTTCGGGCTGCAAGGGGATGGCTAATGACTTAATAGCGTGGTGGGTATCTGGGAGGTAATAGTATGAACTATCAAATGCTCAGACACGTGCGTACTGTTGTAGATACATGCTACCGACTGGTAAGCTAAAAACCTAAAAGCTGCTGCCAGGATATTCAGTAATGCGTGCCTTTGCTAGGAATGCATTTTAAGGTACTTTAAAACAATTGCAGCACTGCAGACTTCAAATACTTCGGGACTAGACCAAAACCTTTCGCTTTGCTCTATTTAAAGCTGTTCCTTAATGTCTGTCTGTGCCTTTGGGGAACTGGGAATGTGTGAGTGGCAGCTTCTAGACAAGCCAAGCAGGCAGATGAACTGAACCATGCTAAAAGAGGAGGGGAAGTGAGAGGTTGGCTGTGGATGTGAGAGTGGGCAGAGGAAGAGGAGGAGGAAATGGTAACCAGAGAAGGTGGGAGCTGAGAACTCTGCCTAAGCATGGATGTGTGGAACAGATGCTTGGGGCTGGAGTGGATATTTGCCTCATAAAGAGATGTCTGGCCTGGATGTGGAGATGAAGGACAAGAGGCGTGTGGGAGGAAAGGAAGGCTTGGATAGCAGACAAAGATATGAGATGGTTTCACTGGAGGAATTGATGAAGAAATTGTGACTGTCTCGAAGGGTGGTGGGCATGGGTGTGAGTAGGTGCCCATCCTCTGTGTGCAGGAAGGCAGAGAAGGGAGCATGTGATGGCGTATGGAAGGGAGGAGGGAGGGTGCAATTTTCTTTTGGGAATAACACTGTGCATATACAAAATCACCTGTCTGCCTGCACTTCTTTGGAGTGTTCAGAAAATTCTATAGTTGGTCTGTACAGAGACAGTTCTGTGATTCTCCAGTGAGTTTTCCCCTCTGTCAATCCCTAATCCTTGACAGTTAGCCCCCTTTCCTGTTTCCACCTTTGGATGGATGCCATCCATCTCTCCTTATCTGTGGTATTCCTTCCAGAAGCAATCATCCAGTTGGGTGATGGGAATGTTGTACGAGATGACTCTTT
>NW_010225099.1:11865-31106 GCF_000690775.1 Eurypyga helias
CCCTGTCCAACCTCCTTACAATGTTTGCATACAGCCTTTGTGCTGGGATTAAAGGAGTCAGTAGGCAGCCTCATGCACAGGCTGGCTGAGGAGAAGCCATGATCTTCATGGTTGATTGAACAACCAAAATTACTTTGGTCCCACTCTGGGTGAAGAGATACACCATGGTTTCTCAGGAAAGCGAGTTGTGGACCAAAACAGGCAGGTGTTACTGTTTCTTACAGGCAGAGGATGGAGCTGCAGAGAACCTTCTGAATGTGAGGCTGTGAAGCCACATGGCTCTCCCTGAGAATTTGACTTGCTCGAAGTCAAACAACTATTTCTGAAAATCCCACTTGATTTAATTGCCTGAGTCAGGAAAGGTTTTTTTTTGTTTTGCACTGTGTTACACTGAAAATGCCTTTTTGTGTCTCTTGGGCTATGATAACACACTCATTACTGAAGTTGTATCTGATTGCTACACAACACATTACTTGATTTTTAAATCAACATATTTGATTTTTTTTTCTGTCACACTTTATTAATAACATAGTCTTCTGGTTGGAAAATTAATTCCAACCATCATGTACAGCGTTATCCTAGCAAGCAGGATCACTTCATGAATATGTAATACTCTTACCATGTCATAATTTCTTATATTTTGTCACTGCATTGGAGCAATGATAGAACTTGCTCTACACTTAGAAATTACATTCAAGTGCATTACAGCACTTGAAGAGGTAAACCACTGCGTGGTAGATTTAAGTAATCTGGGGATGATTTATAAATCCCCTCAGAAGGTTCATGCTTGGAAGTATCTGCTATGCTTGCCTAGATCCATGCAGTTCAGTGGAATCCCCTTGGTGTGACCGGCGATCCCGTTCTGGTGCAGGGATTCATCTGGAACGGTTTTGCAGGATGGCAGTTTTGAAGGCAGAAGGTGGTAGAGAGACCAGCCAAACTGCTGCTGGGCACTGAGGAGGTAGGGCAGCTGCTTGAGCTGGACCACACAGTGCCAGAATGATGATTAAGTTTCAGTCTTCATAAGAGAGCATGTATTTTTAATGCCATAACTAATGAACAGAAAGCAAATGAACTTCAGCTGAAACCCCAAATCTTGAAGACTTCTTGGAAGCTAAAAACACCCAGAAGAGGTCCCTTGTGGGTTCCTAGTGCAGCGACTGACCTAGCGCTGACTCACCCTGAGAAACATTGAGCTTTATGCAGCTTCAAAGCTACTGGCTTTGTTTCTTCGTGCCGCCTTTTGGAAGTGTTACGTTCCTTGTGAGATCCATGTATGCTGCATCCCATGGCTTCCTTCAGTGACCATCCTGCAGTTCACTGCAAACCCCAACAGAGCAAAGATTGTTAGTACTCTGTTTGCAACACAGCTCTTGTCCTAGGCCACAGGGATTGTAGCAACACATTACGCAAGGATCCTACCGACAGCTTAGAAAACGGAGTGGAGAATGTGGAGGCAGAACTCGTTTGTGAATTGGTAAAATAAAATGCCTTGAAAAGTGTGTCTTGGCCCTAAAGCTGATTGCTAAGTGCCTTTTTCCTTTTGCTACTACTTCAGGTGTTACACAGCATTCCCTGTATAACGCTGTGCAGTTCTCTAGGTTTGGGGTTGTCACTGCAGTATGAGAAATCAGTGTCACTGCAGCCGTATGACAGGGATCATTGGATCGTGAATGTTGTTGAAGTTCTCCTGTAAGAGTCACGTGCTTCTATGCTCAGATTTATTTCTAACAGAGCTATTGCAGGTGACAAGACTGGTTGTCTATTATTTACATGGAATAAAGCCTGTTCCTGGAGCAGATTCTTTTTGACAACTGGAGAGCCATAAGTAGGTTTTAGGTCCATTTAATTTAGATTTCTGCGGATTAAGTCTAAAGACTGTAGACAACTGCTTAATGAAATAAATATGATTGCTTTTGAACTGCACTGAAGGCACATTCTTTCTTGGGTCAGGATCTTAGTTAGATCAGTATGAGAATAATGATCTTCAGGTGTAAAACATACTAGTTGTTTCATTTAATACTGAAGTGGTGGTTGCACGGTGGTACATTTGATTCAGTCAAGTCTCGGAGGTGAGTCAACCCAGAATTTTGGAAATGGTAGAATATGAAGAGTAGTAATGAAAGTAAGTAGAAAAGGTGCTTAAAGGCATAGGTTGTTACAGTTATGAATTATGTATGACTAATACTTCTATCATAAACAGCTACACTGAGATCTCTGTCAGTAGCTCTCAGCAGTTGTAAGGAGAGAGTACAGGTATTTGCTTTATATTTTGGTTGCATTTTGTGCATGGACTGAGCTGTTGTTCTCCCACTTGTGTGGGAGAAGTGTTGATGCTGATAGACGACATGGAAGAAAACTTGCTGTCTGTGACCAAGGACTTAGGTCAGAAAAGAAATCTGTGATAGCTAATTATGTAATTTTTCCCCCTCTCATCATGGTTTAAGCCCCTGTTCACATCCATGCTTAACTATAGGTGGATTGGAATATACCTCCTTGCTCTAAATGAAAAATCTTGCATTCTAAATAGATTTGCAGCATATGCCACATGCTTTGGGTTTTCATTCGGAAATTCATGCAAATAAAAAACGCTGTTATAAAGTGGAGCCCATTTCCTGATACTACTAATGTAGTATGCTAGTCCCAGTCCTGCCTAAACCTGGGTTCTTAACAGACACTCAAATGTCAGTGGTGTCGTGAAGAGTGATATTTCTCCCTTTCTCTGCCACTGAAAATGCAGCACAGATTTATGAACTCTTAAGGGAAGATGTGGTCTGTAAAGAATTATACCACGGTACACCCTTGAAGAGGTGCTGGGTTTTTCAGGGTGTTTTTTGAAGCCATTTACCTCCTAAAGGTGTTGTTTTGTTGTGAAACACTTGGCCTTCCATAACTAGAGTGTGTTTGCCTTCCTTTGGGACTTAATATATTTTCAATAAGAAAACGATGAGTTTGGTTTTTTGTTGTTGGGTTTGGTTTTTTTTTTCCCCCTCGAGAGTGTGCATTTGATCACTTTACTCCATTTAACCATAAGTTTTTCAAAGGAGAACCAAGGTTTGACTGTGACCTCTTCGGGGTGTGTTGGTGAGCCTGAGGCATTTTGCTGTATGCGAGTGGCCCCTTGTACCCTTGTCATTCAAGAAGAGGGGGTACAGATGACTGATTTTTTTTTTTTTTTTTTCTCCCCTGCCATTTTGGGAAGGGAACACACTGTTTTAAGAAGGGAAAAAGAGATGCTCACAATGACGGTGTAATAATTAATTAAAAAAAAAAAAAGGCTAGCTGTGACCAAGACTGGTGTCAGAAAAGACATAATTCACTTTTTTTCTTTGTTGTATTTTTTGGTAGCTTCTTCAGAGCTAAAGTGGAACAGTGTGTCTGATTTGCTCATGTTGAAGATGATGTTAAAACTCCCTTGCCTTTCTTTCTTTCTTCTGACTCTCCATTTGGGCTAGACAGTGGTAAACCATACTGGAGTGCATAATTACTCCGTGTTTCATTTAAGTGTAATTTTTTCAACATTGTTTTGGGGGTTAGTTTAATCACATAAAACAGCATGACTTGAAAAAGTCCTTAGCAGAGGATGGTAAAACAACATTACTAGGGACAGTATTATCTATTGTGCATTTTGAAATATTTTCCTTGTAAGTACAGGGAATGCTGCAGAAACCACAGCAACATTAATCCCGTCTGTATTAAATGCTGTTTTCATAGAAACTTCTGCAAGGTGTTGCAAACCAGCAAATACCAAACCCAGTTTCTTTGGAAGGTGAGCAGTAAGCCCTTTGAACTTAGGCAGGGGTTGTGGAAGAAAAGTCTTGATCCTGCAAAACTTTTGTGAAATTAAAAAGGGTTCTTCTGGCTGTGGGTAGGTTACATGATTGAGAACTGCAAGACAAATTGTAGTTTAAAGGTTAGGCTAGAAAGATTCAGTGGAAAACACCAGTTTGGAATAGAGGTGCCTTGAAAATGAGTTTTCTTCCGCTGGCTGACAGAAAGTGAACCTGTCCCAGAAGAGGTGAGGTGTTCTGTGATGGGATCTTCCTTTTTGTACAGTGACGGCATGCGATAACTTTCTTGTTACAACTGCTCCTTCCTTTCAG
The DNA here is from genome assembly GCF_000690775.1 of Eurypyga helias. Taxonomy (NCBI): domain Eukaryota; kingdom Metazoa; phylum Chordata; class Aves; order Eurypygiformes; family Eurypygidae; genus Eurypyga; species Eurypyga helias. Next base: position 15,969 of record NW_010225099.1, read on the forward strand.
AAAACAAAAAGATGCAACGAGGCATTTTGTCAGGCCATGTAATGATTTTGGCTGCTCTGTTGCAAAGTAGGATGTAGCAAAGATCTGTCAGGTTAAGAAGGAAACCCGCTCTGAAGTTAAGCAACTCCGTGTGTCCCCCGAATAACGCGCTCTCACTTAACAAGGGAAGGTAACTGAAGCTACAGCCGGAGGCTTTTGGCTGGCCAGCTGTGTTACAGGTGGCTCTGTGGTAGTGCCATTTGCCAGTGATGCCAGGCATTTTTTTCTCTAAGATGCTCAGTTTGTAACTTCCCTGGATTCTAGCTTTTGGGGTGAACTTCACACTTCAGGTTAGGGTTTTCTTTCATTGACACGAATGTGGTCATGTCCAAGTATGAGGGTCAGAAAAAATAAAATCCCTCATCCCTTTAAAACAAGCAACCATCTTCCAAATATTTTATTTAAAAAACTAATTTTTATCTTGTCAGTCATCAGATCTTCATTTGACAGTCCAGGGCATATTTCTTCCTACACAAACCTACTCAAATCTGGCCAAACTTTGAGTGCACCTAGAAACACTATCTTTATTTAATTAGAAAATTGATCTTTAATTTCCTACCTCAATAGGATGAGCAGTTTGCCTTCAAAGGCTGGTTTAACATTAGTGTTCACATATACTGAGCCAACTGATGTTAATTATTCCTTATAGCCGCACTGGATCTAGGACAGGAGGTTCTAACCAGATAACTAGATGGTGTTTGATTCCTTTACAAGCCTTGCTTACATGGTTTGTATATAATGACATGGGTTGCTACACTGTGTTTTGAAATAAAATCAGTGACACTATTGCTGCATTTTTATGAATGCTCTTGGGAGGATTTTGTATTGAATATATTTCTACAGATAATTATATGTTTTTCATTTTTGATAGGAAAAAGTTTTTATCATGATTAATAAGAAATTGGTAAGACTTGTTACTTTTAACAAGTGGGAAATGCTTTGGGTTTTTTATTTGAATACTTCATTTGAAAGCATCTGCTGGAATTATGCAGCATATGCTGAAAATAGGCAAACACCAACACGTGCCAGAGGGCCCCAACATTGACTTAGTCGAAGTACAGATAGTATTTTTCCCCGACTCCAATGAGCTCAGAGTTTGGCCCATTTATTTAACATTCTTTATGTTGCTTATTATTATTATTATTTTCTAAGCCTTTTTTCCTTCATACATTCAAACTGAAAAAATTTCCCATCTGTTTTTGGGTGGGGTAAGAAATCGATTACTGATTATAATATTTCCAAGCCTATCTATAATTTAAATGTAAAAACATATCATTTTAAGTGTCACTGAGTTTAAATGGAAATTGTGACCAGATTAATAATGTGTTGAGTTTGTGTGATGGCCTATCTCCAAAGCATCAGCTCAGTGCAAACCACTACATCTGCATTTCATGACTTCAAGGGAATGCCAAGGTATTTCCATGGGGTCTAACTGCAGAGCTCCGTAACAAGACAATGGATGCCTTCTGGTCAAAGAGAATCATAGAAAATATTCAAGCTACATGTGGCCTCGTAGTATGTCTCCCTCACTGATATTGCAGAGGTTTATTCAGGGAATATTTTAATACAGTTTATTTCTTCAATTTTTAGGACAATAACAGTTTAATTTAGACCCACAAGCATGTGAGCAGGTACGAGAATAAGAAAGAGAGAAGGTGGAATGCGGTTATTAAGAGTGAAATACTAGAGCATTCTGCTAACACATCTGTGCATGGGATTTTGTAATCCCAGAGCTACGTGGAGAATGGGTGCTTAAGTGCCTTGATCTTGGAAGGGCTTAGAAAGTATGGAGGATGGGAAGAACATTTGGAAAGAAACGATGACTGATGAAGAGAGCTTCATGGTGAAACATTAGCAAGCTCCTGTGTGAAGGTGTTGCTTGTGATTTCTGTCAAATAGCCAAATGGACATGGCTCTGCAAACGAGAAACAGCATGCACTTCAAGAAAAAGAACTCCTGCGTGGACCTGTAACTACATATGCAGATGGATGAATTTGTATGGCTGCTATAGGAAATAGCCTTCTAAAATGCAGTTTTCCCTGGGAGAAGATCTGGATATCATTGCTTGCTTTTGCTTTGTGCGACTGCTAGTAGATAATAAGGATTTTCCTCATCTATTCTGTGTCCACTCAAGAAGAGCACTGGTTGCACTTCTGACTTGTGAGCTCATATAGATGGGAAAGTATGAAGCTTTGCTATCTGTTTTATTCTGATCGGATCAGAAGTTTTAAGGCAACTGAAAGATCTCATTCCCTGCAAGTTAAACCAAATGCAGCCTTTCACCGTGGTCTACTAACATTTCTTTGCACCATTTCTTTGCTGTTAAATTTTTGTATTGTCTTAACGTACCCTGGTTGGTATTACAAAAAGCAGGGTACAACAGCCACCAGCACATCTGGACTGCAAAGCCCAGAGCACAGACAAGAACACACCTTCTAACAGGAACCCCTCTCAGCATCATGAAGGAGTAGCTAGTGGATCGTTTTCAGTTTCAAACATGTAATAAATAGATTGAAGGTTTCTGAAGCAAAGTGAAGCTGGTGACTTAAAACCCATGACAAATCAGTGAGAGTTCAGAACACTGGGCTCCCAGGCTCCTGTGTTGCTCCTGTACATCTCTTGCAAATTAAATCATTAGTGTAGCTGTCTGAAGTGTGAGGTTCTACATCACGGTGACAATAGAGCTGTAACACACAATTTTCTCTTAAAATAAACTTGCAGTATGAGATAAAGAACATAATATTTCCTGCTTTGATTCCTTATAATTTTTAGGAAGGAGTCTGAAAGATGCTTAAAGACCAGATGGACTTTCTGTAAAGAGTGGCACTTAAAATTTTCCTAATTTCAAGGACCTACCAGATCACTAAAATGTTACACTGCCCTTTCATGTTTCTTATCACAAGACTGATGTAGGCTGAGATTCTTTATTGGTAATGGTAAGTATTCAGCACTACTGATACTAAAATTTTAATACCATGAAATTGAGGGTTAATTCCTTAACTCTCTATAATGAGAACACCCATGAAACAAAAATGACAAATAGATGGAGATCCCTGGTACACAGAGATTTGGAGCTTTTTCATATTCGAAATCTTTCCTTCTGGATGAACTGTATATTTTCCACGTTGAATCATTCCATCTGAAATGCGTTTTGCACTTTGTCTTGCATCTGAAGGAGGGGTAGGTAGTGAGGAGGCTGGGAAGGGACCAAAGCTATGGATTTGATTAGGTGTGTCAGGGAACCTAAACATGAGGTAAAATATGGACCAGATAACCATCTTGGCTGAGGTTCAAATGGTTTTGGAATTAATTTTTTGACAGGGCTCCTTTCCTTGCTGCAGGAAGGCCTGCATATAGTCAAGGGATTGATTGGAAAGAATGGTGGGTGGGTTGTTTTTTTTTCCAAACTGCATGTGTGTGTGGTTTTTATTTAATTGCTTGCAAAGTTTCTTCCACTTTTTAGATGCTTTGTGGAAAGCAAAGCTTGTTAAGAACTGGCTTTTGGGGTTACCATAAGGAATATGGACTTTTGCCTTGGTCCTTTTCTGTCTTAATACAGAGAGAGTAGAACGTTTCTGGAGGCAGTTTGCAACTGCCACCCCGATTTAGTTTGTTTCACATTGATTTCTAATAAGCTAGAAACACAATGACAGCAGCAAGGGGCAGTGTGAGTGTCAAAAAGACATGGTTCTGTCATATTGTTGGTCTGAAATGTATTTCCTCTCCAGGTACCTTGTGGAAATTTCAAATGGACTTACAGGATGTTGTGACAAGCCACCTTGGTTTTGCCAGTTCCATTAAGGCATGGATCCTGCATCTTGATCCTCCATTATCCATCCCTTACAATTGCCTTGCAATGTGCTGCAGTGATTAATGAAACTTGAAATTATCAAGAATGAAAATTCAGCCTTTAAACCAAATAACTGTGTTTATGAAAGAGAGGCTTGCCCTTACAAGTGTTGCCCACAGCCCTCAGACTGGCAGACCCACTGAAGGATGTTTCCTAGTGAAAAGCTGTGCTACTCTGCCCCGTTTTGGTTAACATGAGTTTCATTTCACAGTACTCCAAGCGCAAGACTCTGTGTTCAGACTCAGATGACTCTTGTTTCACACTAATATCTTATTGTAGCAGATGGTGGAGGTGTCAGGGAGCTGCTGAAAACTGCCATGTTTATTATGCCTCCTCAGCACAGAGTAGCTCATCTGTTCCTGCTGGCAGTGGTTCCCAAGGGACTAGGTGCCAGTTAGGAGATTCAAAACACATTGTGTCCTGGCCATGTTCTTGCCTGGCTTTGCATACTCTTGCTTTTGACTGCAAGAAAAGGTTTTGTATAGACAGGAGTGCATGTTGGGCAAATGTTTCAAACCTTCTCCAAGTTGAAGTTATCTATATCAGTCATGAAAGCGGGAACAGTGAGCACTGCTAGGCAACCTAATCCAGTTCTGCCATTGTATTCTTAACTGGTGATAAAACAGGAAACCTCTGACAAATCCCATACTCCCATGACTACTGTCTGCAAGAGGGCAAGGTTGCAAAGGAGTCGCAGTTCCGCAGTGTAGTACAAAGGCACTGAAGGAAGTGTCAAACTTGGCTCAGCTATCAGCATGGGAGCAGCCCTGGTAGCCCAAGCTGCCAGGGTCCTAATGTTTGAACTGTACTGTTGAAACCTAACCAGGTAAACTGCTGGCATGAGTATGCCTGTGTTGTATCCTTCTGCACTTAAAGTTGCTAGATAAATTGAAACAGAACACTTGAATTCTGAAGTTATGCCACTGCTAAATGTGTGAACATAATTCCCTTACTCCTTTTGATTGCTCTGCTGCGTACAGGCTTTTAGATTAGAACAGAAATAAATTTGCTTTCCACAATGAAATTCTTTACTTTGTTTTAAGCTTCTACATAATGACAGTACTGTTAATATACTTACTAATCACTTTAAGATTTGTAAAATAAATGAGTGACAAGCTTTTAGCTTAATTGGTGCTAATACAGACTAGGCGGGTGTTCAAGAGAACCTATTGAAACCAGGGAACAAGGCTAAGGTTGCATCTAATGCAGAAGGGAATGGTAACGAAAGGTCATTTTTTTCCCTCAGTTCCTCTGGGTGCCAGCGCACGCCCTGGGCTGTGTGACAGGGGAGATGCCGCACTACTTTCCTGTGCAGTTTCCCTGCAGTTGCTGTTGTTGGTGTGGCTGGGTCTAGCTCAAGCAGCTTGACAGCAGACGAAAGTCAGTACAGACAAGTGTGAGATATCTTGTATCAGAAGGAACAACTTTAAATTACTTGCACACGTTGCTAGATGTGAAATTAATTGCTCACGAAAAAAAATAAACACCACCATCTTGGCATTATTATGGATACATCATTGAAAACATCTGCTCTTTACAGAGCTCTGGTCAAAAGAGGAAAGAAATTTCATCTCCAACCCAAATGATCAGTGGATTCTCTGGAGCATTGGGATGGATAGTGTTTGTAGAGCCAAGTTTTCATCTGAGCATGCATGTCTGGACACAGCTCACTGACAATCGATGACATGAGCTTGCTGCTCGAAATCCGGTTGCTTTTCCTGCACACTTTTGTGTCAGCTGCAGAAGTAAGTCATTGTGTTACATGACTGAAACTTCCCATGTAGGAAAAGATGATGATGAAAACCCAGAATGACTTAAAACCAAACAGAAAACAATGCCTTTTCCTTGGCATGATGATAGAAACAGCAGCTCTTTTGTTCTTGAGAACATCCAGTTTCTCTTAGGGAAACTGAAGTACCGTAGTTGGGAGTAGAACCATCTAGGAAGTAGGAATTAGAGGTGAAACAGCCAAGTATATATAAACAAAGCAAAGCTTTTATTTTTTAATCTTTCATAAAGGTTTCTCTTTACTGATGTTTTCCATTAAGCTGAAAGTATATGAAACATTTTTACACAGGGTGTTTTGGGATTAATTTTATTTCCTCTCCATTTCAACAGACTAAAACCTAGTGGGAAATTAATTATTGGGGCCCAAATCCTTCATTTTGGAGCTTGACACAGTTTAAGGATTGTGAAACATTACAGAGGAATAACAGAATGAAAGAGTTAACATATTTTCTGATTTTGACAGCTGTGGAGGGTACACAAAGGTAAAATATTTATTAATTCTTCCTCTGGAAAAATCTCTGGCTGAGGCTGGTGCATGTCTAGCATTTCACTGTGTGCACAGTTCTGTAAGGAAAATAGTGCTGTGTGATGACAAGTTTGCTACCTCTGTTAAGAAAGAGATTTTAGCTGTGGGCAATGAAAATCAATCAGATGAGATCACCTTTCTCCTTCAGCTGATTGGCAGTAGTGATGAAAATAGCTCAGGCACCAAAATCAGATTTGGATGTTGAAAGACTCTGTGACAGGATGACCTGAAGCCATTGACACAAGTTCTTTGTTTCATTGTTGATTTCAGCACATCCTTGGATATGAGTATAAAAACACAGGACAGTGTAAGAAACACCCAGGAAAAGTTGTAGGGGTATCTTATGGATTCACTCCAGGGAATTTGCACGAAAGCAGGATCCCACTGTTTACCTAGCTTCTTCCCATGCCCACTCTTCTGTCTTGCATGGAGTTTACATGCCCTTGGAGCTAACTTAGACTTGAGAATAATCTCTCTCAGAATTTATATGTGGCATAGAGTGTATGTGTGCTGGGAGATGTCACTAGCTTCTGTGACCTCAGTAATTTTTTTTAGGTTTCTTTTTTATTTCTGAAATTATATCCTGGTCCATGATGAGAATTTGACTTTCAAAATGTTGGAGCAATTGGTTTTACAGAGCTCTACTCAAGAGGAAAAGGTGTTTGCATTAAGGGCTTATTGTCTCATTACATAGAAGGAAAACGTTGTTCATTAACCATTAAGCCATTACTTTTGCCTTCCCTTTCATGTATCATTTGTCCCACATCATTACACCTGCAGTACTGGCCACAGCCCTTCAGGGGTGCCAGTGGGGCTGGTGTGGGCAGAAGGCTGACCACAGAGCCACAGAAGACTGACCTTTCAGAGCTCCAAAGGCCTTTCCCTCAAGAAAGAAATGCAGAGCTATGTTAAAGCACTAGTGTCACCCTTGATAAATTTTTTCTCCTCTCCTCTCTCCCTCACTGGCCTTTTCAGTTTGCTCTTCTAAAGGGCCAAACATCTTCTGTTTGTTTCCTTTCTTTCACTCGGGATTCTAGTACATTGCTCTTTGGGGAAAAGTTAGTTTCTAACAGGCCATTAGCATCTTAGTTAAGATTCATTCCCAAAATTGTGGGAATTTTCAGAGCAACATTATTTCACATTTTTCCATGTGACAGTGGTGTGCATTGCCTGTGGAAAGTGTCCACACATTAACAGCAATCTTGGTGGGATTAATTCCCTTTCTCTCTTTAAAAAAAGTATGTGAATTACTGGCGGTCCATGGAGACCCGACTGCTTACACAAAGCTGACTCGTCCTCTGTGCATAGCTTGCTAAAACATATTATGTTACTTCTGTAATGTAGCATATTACTTTTCTGTGTAAGTAATTGCTGCGGTTACCTCCGGAGCTTTAGGAAATCAAGAGTGGGTGGAGAAGTGCTAGTGAAACACATTGTATAATAAGTTGTGAATCATCCTGTGGAGAAGTTGGTGAGGCTTTTGCTTTAGAATGCAAAAGTGAGGTCTGGGCCACCCACAGGTCATCCTTTTTATGTAGTGCAAAGTTTAAAAGATGCAGTAATTGAAAGACTGGTTTTAGGAAAAGTTAGGAGTGAATCTTTTGCAAATGACTTCAGCAAATCTCTCCTGCACTGGTGCGTTATCTTGGAGAGCTGGCTGAGACACAGTTCTCCAATTTCAGCATTTTGCCAGGAGTCAGTGTTGAGTTTGAGTTTAAATGAAGTTGTACAATATTAGACTATCTGTTATTTTTAGCTAAAATAAAAAGCAGCTGTATACTTTTAGTCTGTATGTGTTTATTTCATAGCAAAAGTATAGGAAAAAGAAACATCTTCAGTAAAAGGATGAGATTCAATGTGTCTTTAGCAGACTTGTCAGCTCAGACTTTTGCAAAAATGTCATGTTTTAAGGTTTTCATAAAGGTTCGTGTGATTAAATCACAGTCTGGTCCATGTAGGCGAAGGTTTCTAGCTTTTTAAAATTATTATTATTATTTATTTTTGGACAACATTCTAATGTGCTCCCTATTACATCATCTAGCTGACTTGCTTGGTCTGAATTTTTCTCCTTTGGCTGTCCCAGGCTTAAATCGATGGGAATGCTGGACTTGAGGTCATGCAGGGAATGCTTTCTTAACAAAAACGCAGCTCCCAGACTGTAATGTGGTGCAGTTCAGGAAAGAAAAAATATATGTCTGCTTCTGATACTGGACTCAGTGAAAAACTGGCTGTCGATTACTGTCCCCACAGGCCCACCCAGCATACCAGTAGAGCTGCATAAATATATACCGTGTGGTTGGAGGCTTTGAATAGCCAGTCTAGACCATATTCCTAGAAGAACTTCTGTCATGGAACAGAAGTCCTCTGAATAGACATCCCAAACCATTTTCTTAATCTCTAAAATCATTGTTGATTAGTTGAAATCCTAGCTAAATGTTATGAAGAAGAAAAAAAAAAAGAAAGCCTGGTTATTCTTTCCTATTTTTAATATTTAGCCAATTTATAGCCCAGTTTCCATCTTAAACTACAGTATTCGGAGAGGTGGGAGTTGTTATTTGGGCTGTTCTGGCCAAGTTCCTTGGCAACATCCCCAAAGGCCAGATGGAGCAATGTGCATACGATAAGAATATGTTTTAATAGGTCGATGGATGACTTCCCTGTAGGATAAATGCCAGCTGTGCAACTAATGCAGAATGATTTAATAGAGTCAAGTCTCTCTTCTGTCATTGCATGCTTTCTGTTGTGTTACCTCAGCTTTCTGGTGCAGTTGCTATAATATGTTTCGATACAAATGTGCACATCATCAACAAAAGTGTGCAGGTTTCTCTGAACATCTTGAGCAGCCAATCAATGGAACATGAAAGAAACATGGTCGTTTCCCACCAGCATCTACAGGTAGCCACTTTCAGCATGGGCTGAATCAGATTGTGCATGATCGAATGAAATTCTTTGATTCCTGTTTTCTAAGAAAGATGGATGTAACTGCAAGACCATCAGCTAGAAGACAATACTGCATCTTATTCTAATGTCAAAAAGCAATACGATACAGTGGGGTATATTATAAATATGTCAGAACAATGTTGTCTAATGGTTCCTCTGGTCATTTGATGATATTAAGTCTCAGTGATTTAAGCTAAAGGAGAATGATAAATCTTCACTTAAAAACCAAAAATTGCAAAGTGCGAGATATGCTACTGCCACTGCAAGTTTGGTCTTGAAGGCTGCAAGCCATTTTAGACACTCAGAGAAAGGAATAGAGAAAAGGCATAATGAGCGAAAGGAATCTAATAGTTCTTTAACAGTACACAAAAAGAAAGAGCTATAGAAATTGTTAAGGACCCCATAGCTGGGGTTAGTATTTAATGCTTCTAGTGTTCATGTTGACCTATAATTCTGAATGAAGTTGGAAAAAAAAAAATTTCTTGTTTGAAAATGCTCTTGCTTTTTACTTTTTCCCCTCTTCCATACTTTCTTCTTTTACTGTCTCTCCAGGTTAGCTCTTTATCATGTCCAAAATAACCATGTAACCTAGCCGAGCAGTCAGCTATCCTTACCAACTGCAGTGAGTTGGCTTTTATTTCTGACCCGGAATCAATTTGCTAGTAACAAACACAGAATATTTTAATAGAAAAATATTCTCACAAGTTATTTAGACTGTAGGTGATAGAATCGAAGTGTTGCTTTCAGGGGAAGAGAAGATTTGAATACTGAAATCCAATAACCGTATCATCCAAACAAGCACTTCTAGAGACAGTGTGTTTAACCACAAGCCACAGCTTATAGATGTAGTATGTAGCTAAAAAAAATTTACCTTAAAAGTTTCACTGTAGCTCAGCTATAGAGAAAGACCATTTATAGTATGAAATAAATCAGCTTAAGTCCTTTAATTTTAAAGAAGGCATTGCAGGGGCGTGACAAACCTGCATACGTACAGGCATTATATACCATCTTATCAGAAGGACATGTTGAGAGTGTAGCCCTATGTAATAGGCTGTCTGTCACTGCTGGGAGCATGAAGGAAGAGCAGCAGATGTGTGTTCTCCTGCCTTGGAACAGGGAAACAGGTTTTTCTGGGGGCCTGACCCTGTCCCAGGGAGGTCCTGACTTCCAGAGTCCTCAGCACACTTGGCTGTTTTCTACCGCACCCAACCCTGCAAAGAGGTTGAACTAAAGCTGCTTGTATCAGTGGGATATTTTATATAAAGTTCTGAGATAATGGTGTAAAAAGCCTATTCCCATCTGAGGTCCCACAAGCTTCAGACTTTGCTGGTTATCCCTTGAAGTGACAGGCCACAGCTTTGACTTAAGTGTATGATTAAAAGATTCATCAGAAATGTTCTGGTTGATTGCCTGACAGGCGAGCTAATATTTATTACAGGATTTGGTTTTAGATTCTCTGGATGTGATTCATTTCCAGCCATTAAGAGATTATTCAGTGATGCATTATATGCATCCTAAATGAAATATTGATCGTTTTAACATCAATTGTTTTACTTTTTCGTAAGTGATTTTTCTTATGCGAAGGTTTACTTTTTGGAAGAGGATGTACTAGGTGAAGTGGTATTTAGCATCAGATGCCCTCTGTTTGAACTCTGGGCTATTTGTTGGGTGGATGGTTACACTCAGCTTTCCAAGCATCCTTGAACAATCATGTATGTATATATAGTATTAGTGACCTGTGAATAGGCATACAAAGTGGAGCTGGAAATAGACAGACTTAGGCACTTATTTACATGCTTTCAAAACCCAAAATAGTGATTTCCACTTTTCTTTCATAAAGGTGATTACTTTGTAGATGAACCAAATGTTGATCTGTGATTATAAAGATCAGTACAACATAATATTGCTACTTAGAAAATCTGGAAAGAGTATTCTGCATAAAATCAAACATTCTTTTCTTTGATTTGTACAACTTGCTTTTAACTTACTTTTGTATGGTTTTAAATAAATATATTGAATTCAGTGCTGTCACCACTGTCTTGAAACCACCTTATTTTTATAGTGTATTTCTTTTAATTGGGGGCTAGATAGAAGATCAAATTAAGCTCTCATTGAAGCTTTTAAATTGGGTCTTGAACAATTATTTTTGAGGAGCCTCTACTTTTATGACAGGGATTGTGGTCCAGGTTGATAAGAGAAGAGAAAAAATCAATTTAGACCTTTTCATATTTGAATTCATTAAATTGGTCGTACTCTATTAAAATAACAATTAATTTATGGCAGCCAATATTGTGCAATTACATTGGAAGAGGAAAAAACGCAAGGTAATAATGATGATAGATTTATCAAGTTACACGGGTGGAACATATTACCTTGAGTAACAGTACTTTTGTATTCAGTTAAAGATTGTCATTAATAATAGTAGAGTATCCAAGGATCAGGATTTGAACTGATAGATCCCTCTATTCTCTTTAGCTCTATATATTGCAAATAAGGATCTGGCATTGATGTAGCAATGAAAAAAAAAGTCTTAGCTGAAGTTCATTTTTATTCTTCAAATAAAATTTGAATAGGTCTTTAAGTACGTTTTGTCTCCTTCTGGCACACTTTGTACTGGTACCTAAAAGCAAGCTTTAGTCAGAACTATTTATATGTAATTGTGTGGTTAATGCACCAAACATTCTTGAAAAGTATATTACTGTCTGAAAAATGTGTTTCTAGCTCTGTGAAAGTGGAGCAATTAGTATCCAAGAGATATTCTCCTTCGGCTTTTAGTTTTTCAGAAAACGTTTACTGTGGTAGGTTAAAGACTGATGTTTGCTACATGCTCTTACATGAAAGCTTTACTTGTCACACTGGAAGCCTACATATCAGGAGGCACTTACAGTTTATTGCATCCCTAATCCTAGGCTTTAGGACTTCAGTGTATTTTAAGTCATTTTTGACTGGCTATTTTGAAAAAACACATAATATACCAGAATTTCTCAATGAGAATGGTCGGTTGTGGTACTGTAAATCCAAAAGAAATTTTCCAGGACTTTGGTGGTTGTTTTTACAATTCTTACTGAGATGGCTTTGAAGAAACCCAAGTAAAAATTTTGTTTTGGCAGTTGATGAACACCCCCAGTGTTCAGACTAATCTAACAGTTTTATTAAGGGGAGAAAAAAACAAACCAGGTATGTCACATAGGTGAACCCAAGTAGGTTTAATTACTGCCAGGTACCACTGTCACTGTAGCTGTGACATAGCAGTCTGCCTGATACCAGCCCGACATACATCACTAGTGATGACAGTGAGGTTAAAACAGAAGAAAACAGGAAACAGGTAGGTTTTTCCCCCAATTTTTCTGGATTTTGATTTATATGAAGCTAGAGAGGCTAGGTCCTGCCCACTTAATTTGGTTGCAAGCGTTGGAAGAAGCATCCAGTTGCAGAGTATCCCAGCTGCAGAGATGGAAAATGGGTTCTTCAGTGGTGCCATTAGAGATGCTTAACCAAATTACTATCAGCAGGTCAACAGGATCTGTCTGCTGTGTAAGAGTGGAGTTTTACTCATTTACGGAAGACTGACAAAAAATATCCAGTTGCTTTAATTTTTCAGTGAACTGCAATTGTGTGCATGGGAATCTAGTATCAAAAAATAATCCTTTTAATATATAAGACCCATAGAGTGGAAAACAAGATCTCTGCATGGCTTAATCTGTCACACCAAAGGTAGCAGGAGCACACCAGCTGTAGCACACCTGCTGTGCAAGTGTCCCAGCCTTCAGGGTGAGTGCAATATTTGTTTCACTTGAAACGATCTGTGTTAATGGAATCAAAAGCTTCCAAATTCCCTCACTTGCTGCTGTAAAAGTAGGTGCTGCATCTCCTGGGGCTAATATGAAATTGTTACATCCTGATTTATGGTAGTCTTGCTGTTTCAAGACCAATTATATCTTCAGCTGTAGCAATGGGGGACTAGTTAATCTTAAAAATCTTTGGTTACAAAAGAACGGGTTAAGTAGCTTTAGCTCAACACTATTTATGTACCAGCACTGGTGCAACTCAAAGCTGAAATCCGATTTGGCTCAACAAGTGAGAGTACGGACTGAGGGCCCTGAGGTCCTTCCAGGGGTGCGATGGCAGCTGGCTCAGCCACGTTAAGGTCTGATCTGTCTTGCTGGCATGCAGACCAAGGCCAACAACCTGTCAGAGTCCTCTGCTGGTTGCTTATGCCCTCTCTGGGTAGCAGGCAAAATCAAAGATAAAAATGAATCCTTGTATGAATCCTTTTCCCTTAAAGAGAAGGGAAATGCAATACACACACTGGTCCACTGACACAATCTCTTGGTAGTACAGATCGTAGTTCAAAGCGTATGAAAACCCCTCTGTCAAAGCAATTGCTCTTTCTAATTCCTTCTCACCTCCCCCTTATTGATTTATTTCAAAAACTAGGTGGGAAAAGACAAATTGAAAGCATGAGTGTCTTTGTTCTGACAGCGGTGAGAATCGCAACCCGTTCTAGCGACCCCTCGCAGACATAAGTGCCCCCGTCGCAGGCCACCTGCCAAGGGCGCGATTCCCCGGTGCTGTGCGTCTCGGCTATGGGCTGACCCCACGGAACAGCCGAGCTGTCACGGGAAGGCAAGACCGTAGGAAGGGGCCCACCTTACAGGTGGCTGAGGCTTTGAAGATTGGGGCTGAAACTCGGGACTTGACTTGGGTTGAAAGGAAAGCTTTCAGCGTAGCTCTTGAGGCCCTGCATGACGTCACCTTGGTGACTCCCGGGGAGCCTATGGCAATAATATGGGCGGTAGTATAAAACGAGCAGAGCTTTGCTTATCTGAATGACAAAAGAAAACCCAAATCCAATAGAAAAATCAGATGTGGAGCACTGCACTGATAAAAGTTTATTTACAATTAAGGAGCTGTATTGTCTCAAAACTGAGCAAGTAGAGGAAGAAGAGCAAGAGTAGTGCAGTAGTAAAAAATGATTCAAAGAAAAAAAACCAAAACAACCCAACCCAACACCAGGCAGTGAGAATAAGATGGTGATTCATTTACAAATGCTGTCTCTAGTTTGGGGTGTCTGACCTGAGACATCTTTCAAGATATTAAGTACTCCCAAGCTAGGGAGTCTGTAGAAAGGAAAAGATACATGTGTATTTTTTAATATCCTACTTCTTCTTTAACTAGGTTCCTAAATAGTGTTCAAGACTATGGGTGGCTACCTCATTATAACTGTTTTGAGCTCTTTGTTCATCAGTTCTTTGTTCATTTACAGCAGTTTAATGCTCTTCAGGTAGTGGGGTGTTAGAAGCCTGCCCATTTCATGTGTTTTGTCCTCATCAGAAGACAAGCAGAAAACACCAAGAAGGGGAAAGTCAGGATTTTACATAAATACCCATGGAAACAGCCCATTGTGAAAACAACAGTCCTCCCACTATGTGACTCTCCAGAAATCTTAACCAAGCTCCAGCAGATGCAAACACAGTGCAGGCAGTTGCAGTAATTATGCTAACCAGTGATAAAAGCTTCCATTTATGTGGCCCATCTACACCCTCGACGTAATCACTTCCAATTGCAAAATGCATCTAGCAGTTGGAAACCCAGAGCATTATTAGATTGTATTGACTCTGCTTCCCACAGCTGAGGGAATGCTCTAAAAAAAATCAATTTCAGGACCGTTGAGATACACCCTTGAATCAATTAAAATTATCTCTGCTAAACTAGACTGCAGCTTTTAAAGTGTTGTCTAATAGCTCATGTGAGCAGTGCCCATCTAGATTACAGTTATGTACGATGGTTTTATAAAACATAATTTATATTCTCAGCATGTTAGTTCAGAATGGAATTCTTATTCATTTACTGTGATTTCATTTTACTAACAAAGCAGCACATAAAGCCACTTCTTAGTACAGTGCAGACTATTGTATTCATTTTGCAGAAAGAGCAAATGTAAAATGTGGTGTTTTTTCATCTGGCTTTAAGTGTGGTTGATTCTAGGTGTAGG